>NW_015112683.1:419127-467223 GCF_001443285.1 Poecilia latipinna | reverse complement strand
ATCATAACACATTATGTTTTTATGACTAAAGCTCTAGAGGTTAGAGTCCTTGTCACATGGCGTTTTGACTAAAGTCTTAAAAACCTAGAGGCTGGAGTCCTTGTCAAACGGTGTTTTTGACTAAATTCCCAGAGGATTTGAGTCCCAGTTAAACAAGGTTTAACTGAAGTCCTAAAAGGGGCGCGGGTTTTAATGTTTTTATCTTTTTTAATCATTTGTTTTCAAAATCTCTTTCTCTTTCTCACTGTTTATTACATTCTGTTTTTATTTTAATTATGTAAAGCACTTTGAAATGCCTTGCTGCTGAAATGTGCTATACAAATAAGATTTGATTAATTGATTTATAGATATTTCAATCCAACTGCTTTTGAATAGAAAACCAGTCTAATATATGTGGAATTTTTAAGAGAAACTTCCCTTTTCTGTACACAAAGTCTTTCTTAAAATCAACATGACTTCTTTAGATATTGGGATGTATTTTTTCCATTATCGTACTTTGGTTTTATTGAAAATATACTTTTGCACCATTTTCTTCAATGTTCCGGTTCATTGCAGAATAGCTGTTTCAGGACATCTCACCCAGTGGATCAATTACAATTTTCTTTGGTCTGTGTCAAGAGAAAATATACTTTTGTTTTTTTACATTGGTCATCCACCCTAGAATTGGTATGAAGTCAGCTTTGCACGTTTTTTATTAGAATTTTAGAGGCCTTAGGTTTTCCTAAGTACTTTTTCTGCATACATAGCAGTCCTCTGGGGACTACTGCTGTGTTCAGTCAGGACAGCTGGCTCTCACAAAAGCACTGGGGTCTATGTGCAGTCATAAGGGCAAATGGGACAGTCCGTCACAGCCAGGTAGTTCTCAGCAGGGCGTCACTTTACACAGTA
Source organism: Poecilia latipinna (assembly GCF_001443285.1). Lineage (NCBI taxonomy): Eukaryota > Metazoa > Chordata > Actinopteri > Cyprinodontiformes > Poeciliidae > Poecilia > Poecilia latipinna. The sequence continues at coordinate 466,335 of NW_015112683.1, read as the reverse complement.
ATATAGCTAAGCCTGTGTCCCAACCTCTGAACATTTACATAGTTATTTTCTGACTAGTTATAATAACAGATATCTGGATTCTGTATCAGTAACTGATGGGTTGATATTTTGAAGGATCTGAAATGGAATGAATGCTTGTGATTTGTGGGAAAATCTCGGTGAACACCAAGTTTGATCACTAAATATGAAAATAGGTTCATGGGTGCTAGAATATTGCTGAGACAATCAACCAATCGAGACAATTTTGATTATATTGATATGGTAGTTGTCATGTACAGCTACGCTTTTACTTTTGTACATGTGGGGGTCAGGAGTTTATTCATTATCAAAATTTGCAGACAGATATGAAACATATTAAGTCCCCTAAATTTATCTCCATTCCTCCAGTCAATGGATTAACCTAAATATGTGGGTGACAGTCTGAAAGCCTTCTTCATTTACAGTAATACATTACATTAATCTAAAATAATGTAAACAGTAAGTGACTGCTCTATGATGCTACGTCTACGTTGTTTTTTTGTTTGTTTTTTAATTTATCCTAGGAGTGTTCTGGACTCTCTTCACACTATCCTTTATCTCACATGCCTGGATTAAAATATCACTGAGGTAGCGTGGGGGTGGAAGTGTCAGTCTCTTGAGTGGAGTTTTGGTTTTGTTGGCAATCACAGAAAAAGTGATTGATTCAAAGTGTTGCTAAGCAGCAGTGGCGTTATTGTGCACACCCAGTCTTTGTCCTGCCGCTCCACGGGTTTGAGAGGTCATACATGCCTCAGCTGCTTGTGGAAAGTCCTTGTTGTGGATAATATTTAGTTTTGAGAGGACATCGGAAGCAAACAGTGACTCAACTTTGTTTTTATCAATCAGACTGGAGGCCTTAGCGATAAAGAAATGAAATAAGTTTTAATTTGCGTTTATTTTACTCTTCTGTTACCATTTTTGGTTAAGCTTTGAGAGAGACTCTGTGTGTTTATTTGACTTAATAACTTTTCAAAAGCATAGCAGACCTGGTTTATGTATGTCTTAATGTGTGTAAAGGTCAGTTGTACTGACTCAACACTTCTGCGTGTGGGCGTACAAGTCTTTTTTCAGCTGCTCAGACATTACATCAGGATCTTCTATAACTTTAAAAGAATTTGTACCCCCTGAATCATACTTTTTACTACTCTAAGTCACTGATGTTGAGGATAAAAAGAAAGAAACAAAGTGTCACTGAAACCATCTATTATATCCTGCTCTGTGGATCATGACACATTTTCCTTCAGGTGAAACCTGAAACTTCTGCAGGCCCGTTAGTGTAAGAGCAGAGATGCATCATCCTTCCTGGAAGGTGATTACTTTGAGTTTTCCACTCAGCAGAGATTTCTAATCTTTGTTTTCTGCGCATACTTACATCTTTGTATGGCATCTCCGTGTCACTATCACAGAATCAGGCTTAAGAAACCCTAGCCTCTTTTACATCTTTGTGTTATTCCCTAGCTTATTTTAAATCCAAGTGTGTTTAATGTGTCTGACATAATTCACAGTGCTTTACACGTAAATATATGGAAACAGGTAATAGATAAAAAAAACCCAATGAAATATCTGGTCAAAGTTTAGTATGACATAAAAAGTTAAGATTATATTTTAAAGCAAATGAATAGCAAGTACATGATGAAAATGGACTGTACACTTTAGTAATGCTTCCACAAATAGTAATGAAGAAGCAAACCATTTTAAAATAAAATATGCAACATTTTTTTTATTTTTTAGCCTTTTTCATCTCAGTTCTAGCAAACTACGTTGATATCATGTAGCTATGTTTGATTTACTGATAATGAGAACATTCCTTTTCTGCATGTAGCAACAAACATGATGTCTTTTGTTGTAAAAAAAAAAAAAAAGAAAAGAAAAAAAACACCAGTTAGTATCTCAAAGTCAAACAGAAAGAGAATATTACTTTCAGGATTCAGTTGTGCTTCTGCTTGGGTTTTATTTGCAACTTGGAAAACAATGAGATTTTCTAATTATTGTGGCGCTGACTACAAGTGGTAAAATAAGTCAATGTGTTTCTGAAGTGCCAGTGAAAAACAACATAGAATCTTAAAAATCCAGTGTTTTTCAAATTCATTTTAGCAGAACCAGATTGCAATCATGTTTTCAGTGTAGAAACTGTGTTTAAATAATGTTAATATCAGTAGTTTTTTTTTTTTCTATGTAGTCTGAAGATCAAAGAATATAAAAAGCTCTTTAAAACTAAAAGGTATCAACTACAAATTCCTATTATTTCTTCCTGTTTCCTCTTGTTTTATTCTTCTTCATTTGGTTGGATGTAAAAGCCCTATCGCACATTTGGCACAGCTTCTGGTGTTAAATTACCTGAGCCCTGTGCCTCCCTCAGCATTCCACTGTAATTAAGAATATCTACAGGGTCCACAGCGACTGCAGGGCAAAGAGAGAAAAAAGGGAAAACGTGTATCTGTTTCAGCATATTGTGATGTCATCAGTGAGAGCTGGTTCGGTGTGTAGTGTGTGTGTGTGTGTGTGTGAAGCTTGCGCGTGCTGCTTCCCCTCCCCATTCTCTCAGTCGCTGAAAGAAGAAAGACGGAAAGTGAGTGACTGTGTCAGGATGTGGAGGATGGCTTAGAAATGAAGTCATATGGGCCGAGGAGAAATGAGGGGGAATTAGAATGAGGGGGGAAAGGGTCACATGTCCACCAATCAACATGTGCCGGAGCAGCTCGGAGCACAAATGGAGTTGTGGCAGATGTTGTCTGAATAATGAGCGGGGGCGGGGCATGAAACCTTCTGCCAGGAGGGTGTCTGTCAGTGCGAGGGGAGCGATGTGAGAAGAAGGGCAGGCTTTTTTTTTGTTTATCCCGGAGTACCAGCTCCCCTCAGAGCTGCTTGTATTTTCAAGCAGAGCTTTCGGGATTTGTTTGTGGATATATTGTTTGTTTGTTTTTTGTTTTTTTTAAGCTTTTTTCATTCGGGTAAACTGGATGCTGTGAAGATTCTGGAGGAATAAGGGAGCACTTGGGACAAGAGGAACAGACAATAAGTTTTCACGAAAGCCTTGAGGAATATTTTGGGAATTGGTGCCTCTACAAAAAGGCAGGACTCTGATTCCTAATTTGGAGTGTAAAAATGTAACATCACTGCTCTTTAATTGTTTTTATCGGCTTAGACATGTTTGTATTTCTAAAACTTTTTACATGTGGAATACTTCAATAGAGACATTTTTTTTTATATTACTTAAAAATATAACAAGAAATGCTGAGAGTGTATTTCTTGACTTCTGAGTCAGATGATCACAAACATGTTTGTATACAGGTGCTGCTCATTTATTTTGACCTCATTGCTTAGTGTGCACTGAAGCACTGTGTAGTATACCTCTAAGGATTTCATACTGAATCTCTTCTGAGTTTTGACCAGTAACAATTGTCTGGGAAATGGGTAAACCGCTGAGCAGACCTGATTGCCTCAGACAAAACCCGTCCTGTGTTGGGAAGGGGGAGGAGGAGGACCTGAACATTGATGACTGCTACGTTCCCCAGAGATCCATATATGACACCGTGCGACTCAATGAGCAGATAGACTCTGGATCTAAGGGAAGCCTCTCTTCCAGACACTTTGCAGGGACTTTACCGTACACGCATCGCACCTTGGACCTGAGCAGCCTCTGTGGGAATGGAGGTCTCTCCACTTCTAGCTCGTTTGAACTCCGGACGAGGAAACCCGCAATTCTGGATGAGAGAGCGGTCTTCGATGGGCTCAAACTCAATGGGAACGTGACAGGTGACACGGTGCTCTCTAAGTCACGTCTTCATGGAGGAGAGAAGAAGGATCATCCTCATCACCGAAGGTCGTGGAGGACTTTCGTTCCTAATAATTTGGGAGAGTTTGCGAGCCGCAGCGGGACCCTGTGTTCCGGGACTGGGGAGAGGCCCGGCTCTATTGGTGGCAAGAGGGGACAGAGTATGACAACCTCGCTTACATCTGAAGAGGACTCAGGCCTTTATAGTCCCTCTGTTGAGAGGGACCGACACAAACACAGATCCCACAAAAGAACAGGCCCTGGCACAAGAAGCTTCTCATCCTCAGAGGCAATGCATACCTCTGGGGATCTGAAAACAGGGCGTTCACTCAGCTCAGGGCAGGAGGACTTTCCTTTCAGTCCCGTTAGGGACAACCAGTCTCTTTACCACAGCAGCAGCATGATTCAGGAGTCAAGACTGAAAGAAAATGTAGTGGTAAAGCTTAATGAAAAGGACAGCCAGAGCAATGGAGAGCATAAACCCTCCACAGGGAGGTCATCTCTGGGGTCTGGTTCCAGAACGCAAAATGGTACCTGTGGCTATCGCACTAAGGCTTTAACAGACTACGATGAGCTCAGCACTGCTGAGCTGCTGGAAGATGTATCACCTCAGGATGATTGTGAGCTGGTTAGTGTGGTGGTGACACAGCCTGAGGCGTACGGAAACTCTGTAGCTTCACCCACAGGCAGCACCCAGCCGACAGATCCATGTATGCTGCAACAGCAAGGGGCGTCCAAGTACAACATGGAGGAGCTGGAGGAATTCCTGCAATCACTGGAGGCCTGTCTCCCTAAAAGTTTACAGACATTCCAGCATGCAGGGGAGCAGGAGATTGAGGCCTTACTAAATGCCATTGCTGGATGCCCTGATCTTGAACCCTTTGGTTTTTATTGCCCACAGGTGCCTATAAATAGCATTTTTCTTCATTTCTAAGTTTCTTTCTTATTAGCTTGCCCAGCACACATTTTGGGTAACTGATGTATCTGTTTAAAGTTTATTCCTGGCTGCCTGGATTCATACATATGTGATTACATGATCTGTGAATGAGATTGTTTCCCGGCAGTCCAGCCTGGATGTCATTCACAGCTGTGGTTTAATTGTTAAATCTGTTGGGTTTTTTTTTTTTTTTAAGTCTAAGTCATTTTTTACTGTTGTCAATGTGGAAAAAATATGTAAGAGAATATCAAAGTGAAAAGAGTAATAACATGAAAGGATGTTTTAGGGCATTTAAAATTAGAGGACCTACCATTATAAATAAGTTGAGTTAACCCTTACAATCTATAATGACCCAAATTATATGTGAAACATTGTTGCTTTGTACACATTTGTTTTATTCATTCTAAGTAAACTAATTTCATTGTTGAAGTGTAGAAAAAAATTGTGTCTTGTTTGAACAATAATTTTAAAATGACTTAAAAGCTTTTATTTTGAAACGAGTATTCACTGTTTGTTCGTTTTGTCTTTAGGCTTTCCAGAAAGAAGACATTGATCCACTGCAGACGCAGCTCCATGACATCAACTCACTTGGGCAGGGCCTTATCCAGAACGCTGCAAAAGGCACCAGCACCAAAAAAATTGAGGATGACCTGGACGGCATCAACTCTAAGTGGAATACTCTTAATAAGAAGGTAGTTTCAGTTCTTATTAGTTTGTGATTGTGATGTGGATATTTGGAGAAGGACATCCTTCATAGTATTTTAAGCCCTTCTCAAGTGAGTGACTTGTTCATATTTATAACGTGTCTGCAGGTTGCTGAGCGTTCAGCACAGTTGCACGAAGCCCTGCTTCACTGCGGAAGATTCCAGGATGCTCTGGAGTCCCTTCTCAGCTGGTTGACCGATACAGAAGAGCTTGTTGCTAACCAGAAGCCTCCTTCTGCTGAATTCAAAGTGGTGAAGGCACAGATTCAAGAGCAGAAAGTAAGTGTTAATTGCATGGTGTGAAATGCATGAACACCAAAGCAATTTCGACTTTCGCCTCAGCACTTCAACACTTAAACAAACATCTAACATTTGCTTTGCCATTCATCTGACTTCGGTGACACCCATTGTTAACCATGAGAGTTTAACACAAAGCTTTTTGTGTAATGGACCTCTAATTTGCAACTGTTGGATTTACTGGTTTTCTAATTATTGCCCTTAATAACTCACTCTCTTTGTTCCTGACTGACAGCTCCTGCAGAGACTGCTGGACGACCGAAAGCCAACCGTGGAGCTCATAAAAAATGAGGGAGGAAAGGTTGCAGAACTGGCAGAGGCTGTGGACAAGGAAAAGATCACCAAAGAGATTGAATGCTTGGGAGAGAGGTGGGACAATCTGCTCAAGAAAGCTGAAAACAGGTCAGTATATACATGCACTTAACTCATAGTGCCCAACTATCTATCCATTGTAAAACACAATCGCTCATAAAGCAAGATTTCAAATGTCTTGCAGAACAAATTACATTCCTTTAACTTCTATTTGCATTTTGTACAATCAAGTTTTATGGCTTTTCAGTGTAACTATTTTATTACAGAATAAAACGGCTGATGCGTATTTCTCAAAAATAATTTACAAAAAAAGTTAGAAACCAGTTTTGTGTTTTTGTTTTCAGGCCTAGAGTCAATTCTTTAATTTGGGGTGTAATTTCTTTTGTGTACTTACATAATGACTTTTTTTTTCATTTTTAAAGTAACTTAAGCTCATTTGTATTGGATAAAGCATGTCTGTGAACATCAATATTCACGTATTGCCACAGATTCAATTGAATTTAGTTCTAGGCTTTGATTGGGCTATTTTAACATTCTATTACATGAAAATACTTTGATCCGAGCCCCAAGGTCTCCACCAGTCCTCATAGGTTGGTGTCCTGCAACTTTTAGATGTAACTCACTTGAATCATGTGATGAATTATCTCTTCAGAAGCCAGCCAAAGTCTGCAGAGTCCTTCTAATGCTCTATATGGTAACCCTTTATTTGAAAGGGTGTGCATAAGACTGACATGACACTGTTATAATTGACATAACCTGAAGGAGTATTTATGAATGTTTATAACTCTTGTCTTGAAGTGTCATGTGGTAAATAATGACACTTTTAATGCAAAGTTGCTTTAAAAATTGCATTAAAAGTGCCAACTTTGCATTAAAGGGTCATTATTTACCATATAATGCAAAGTTGGCACTTTTAATGCATTTTTGATGCAATTATTAAAGCAACTTTGCATTAAAAATATTGTCATTTACCAATGACACTTCATGACAACAGTCAGACATTCATGAGGACTCCTTCATGTTCATAACAGGAGTAATGTCATATTTATAACTGTCATGTCAGTCTTATTCTCATCCCATCAAATAAAGCCTCTCACTGTTTTATTCAGTGTTAAAAGAAGCAACAGATCTTAAGTTGCAGGAGACTGGCCTCCGATGACTGGAGTCTGGGATCCCTGATCTAAACCACTCCACTGTAGGTTTGGCTGTATATTTAGGGTCATCCGTCTGCTGGTACGCACAGCATTTTGCATGGAGGCCAAAAAGTTTTAATTTTGATCTCATCTGTCCAGAGCTTTTCCCTCTACACGTTTGTTCCCACAAACTGCAAAAAGGTTTTTTGATGTTTCTTTAAACAGTTTTTTTTTCCCCTCACTGGTCAGATTTGCAGAGTGCATGACTGGTAAACCTGCCCACATATTCTCCCAGTGCAATTATGGACTTATTTGTGTTGGCTTATCATATAAAATTTATCCAAATTAAATACGTTGAAGTTTGTGATAAGATTACAAAATGTGAAAACACAGTTTCTCCTTTTTAAACTTATTCAGCTTTTTTAAGCCTTCCATTTCTTTTCTATTGTATTTATCTGTCAGAGCTTTCTTCTCTATGTCTGTTTGCAAATAATTGACAGCTCTTTAGTCCCACTCTAAAATTGAAACTTCATTTACAATCCAGTTTATTTATGACTTCTAAACAACATTTCCTGTATCTCCTTTAATGCACATGGCAGGCAAAAGCAACTGGAAAGCATCTTGGTGGTCACCCAGCAGTTTCATGAGACTCTGGAGCCACTGACCGAGTGGCTCACGGCCACAGAGAAACATCTGGCCAATTCTGAGCCAATTGGTACTGAGACATCCAAGTTAGAGGATCAGATCACTCAGCATAAGGTAATATTAGTGCTTTTGCAACATTACCTCACTTGTTTTTTATTTTTATTTTGCATCACCAGCTTTAGTTCATTTATTTAATCATGCAGTTACATTCGTTTACATTGTTATTCTAAGTTTTTCATCATCAATCATTTCTATTTTTGTTCAGTTTTATTTTTATGTTTTTGCATCATCTCCTCCCCATCCCCTCGTTGTCCATCCACCCCTGGTCAGGGCTTAGAAGAGGAGATTATGGGTCACAGTAGAGACCTGTGTCAGGCGGTCAGTCTGGGGCAGATGCTTAAAGCTGTGAGCTCGGTGGAAGAGAAGGAGTTTGTCCAGTCCAGACTGGACGCCACCCAGGCCAGTTACATAGAGCTCCAGGAGCGATGCAGGAGAAAAGCAGACATGCTGCAGCAAGCTCTGGCCAACGCCCAGTTGTTTGGAGAGGACGAAGTGGCCCTCATGAACTGGCTCAGCGAGGTGCACTCCAAGCTAGAGGAAGTTTCTGCGGCGGACTACAAACCTGACGTTCTTGAAAGGCAGTTGGCAGAACAGCGGGTATATTCTCCTCCCCAGGCCAACCATTATGTTTTTCTTTTAAGTTACATCATCTTTGCAGCTCATATCAGATACCTGTGTGTCCTGCGTAGTTTGACACGTGCCTCTTATCTCCTCATTGACTCCCTGAAACATTTCCTTTCAGACGCTGCAGAGTGATATTGAGTTAAGGAAGAAAAATGTTGACCAAGCCATCTCCAATGGACTGGAGCTTCTGAAGCAAACAACAGGCATGTCATTCTCTTACATGAGTAGGCTTCATTTGTTATTTAGAAGCAATTAAAAAGTAATTTTATAGACATTTTTTTTCTTCTGTAGTATTTTTTAAGTGGTTTGTTAATGGTGCCAATAATTGTGCACTGGTGATTTTGGTAATAAATAAATAAATAAATAAATATATATATATATATATATATATATATATATATATATATATATATATATATATATTTTTAACATAATTTATTTCCTCCCAAACTGAACAAATGTGTATTCAAATCCAAGATTGAATTTTTCTAACTTTTTCAGTGTGTGGATTCGTGCTCATCTTTACCAGGAGTGTAAATAAATTAGCAGTTTTTATTAGGTTGAAGTTCTTGAGGTTTTAAGGTTACCCAAGCTACCAGCGACTCTGTTTTCACATCTGACGACATAACGTTTAGTTTTGCTTTTATTTTCCTTTTCCTAGGAGACGAGGTGGTCATCATCCAAGGCAAATTGGACGGAATAAAAACAAAGTATGCTGAGATTAACTCCATGAGTGACAATGTTTTGAAGACGCTGGAGCGGGTTTTGAGTCTCTCCAATAGGTTAGCGTGCACTCATGAGGACCTGAACACCTGGTTAGAGACGGCTGAGGCTGAAATGAAGGAATTTGCTGATCAGGAGCCAATGGGCGAGCATTTGATTCATTCACAAAACAGACAGAAAGTAAGACTCTTCTTTTTTATTTTTTTTATTTAGATGTGTTCAAGAGAAAAAGCCGGTTATATTATTTTCAGACTAATGTGTTCCATGTAATGTTATCCAGGCCTTAATGAAAGAGACTAAAGACCAAAAGCCTGTCTTGGAGAAGCTAAATGAGCTCAGCAGTTCACTCCTGGACCTGATCCCATGGCACACCCGGGAAAGTTTGGACAAACTGGTGACTGAAGATAATGAGCGGTACAGAGTCGTTTGTGACACCATCACACAGCAGGTCGACAAGATCAACGCTGACATCCACAAGTCTCAGCAGGTAAATCAAATTGGTTGATACATCAGGTTTTTTTGGTGTTGTTGTGTTCTTCTGTTGAACATTTGTTCAACATTTTCCTCTCCCAGTTTGAGCAGGCTGCAGATAACGAACTCTCCTGGCTGGCTGATGCTGAGGGGAAGCTGCTGTCGATGGGTGAGATAAGGCTGGAGCACAACCAAACTACAGCGCAGCTCCAAGCACAAAAGGTTAGCGCATGATAATGCAATCAAAGAAACATACACTAAACCGAGTTGCTATGTGACCTCAAACTGGATTCATTTGACTGCTTTTGTAGAATATGTCTATGGATATCATGAAGCACAAAGATGCTGTGGATGAGATTGTAAAAACTGGAAGAGCCATCATGAGCAGCAAAAACTCAGAAGAGAAAGAAGCTTTGAAGGTAATATATATATTTATTATATTATTATTATTTTTTTTTTTTGTTTGTTTGTTTTTCAAATATAATCATTGGTAGACAAAAGCTAGGGATTCTGTTGCTTTATTTTTCTTTAAAATCAGGCCAAGACCGAGAGTCTCTTGGAGAAATACGGGATTGTCAGCCAGCTGAATTCAGAGCGCTATCTCCAGCTGGAGCGAGCGCAGTCTCTGGCTGGGCAGTTTTGGGAGACCTACGAAGAAATGTGGCCGTGGCTGCAAGAAACATTGAGCACCTTCAGCCAGCTGCCCCTGCCCGCCATCGAATATGAAATGCTCAGACAGCAACAGGAGGAGCTCAGGGTGAGAACATGTTCATTGGGACTTGTATACAAAAGAAAGAGGGGAAAAATAGGTACTTAAATTCATTTGATCTCTTTCAGCAAATGCGAGAGCTAATTGCCGAGCACAAACCTCATATCGACAAGATGAATAAGACGGGTCCACAGTTGCTTGAACTGAGCCCCGTGGAGGGAGTTCCCATCAGAGAGAAATACACGACGGCCGACCAGCTGTACACCAAACTCAAGGCTGATGTGAAGGAGAGAGCAGCCAGTTTGGATGAAGCCATCTCCAAATCCACGCAGGTGGGGGGTAGTTTAGGTTTTGGTCTCCAGTTGTTGCATATTAAATGCCATATTTGAGATGGGATGTATTGTTAAAACAATGTAAAGAATGAACTCAGTTCTTGTTTTAACACAGTTTGACACAAAAAATACAGCAACCTTACGCTCTGACTAAGGGGTTTCTTTCTAATCTTGCCTTAGTTCCACGATAAGATTGACCCCATGCTGGAGTCCTTGGAGCGGATTGCTGAACGCCTGCGCCAGCCTCCGTCCATCTCTGTGGAAGTGGACAAGATCAAGGAACAGATTACTGAAAACAAGGCTGTTTCTGTGGATCTGGAGAAACTGCAGCCAGTCTATGAGACGCTGAAGCAGCGAGGTGAAGAGATGATTGCACGAGCCGAAGGAGCAGACAAGGACATATCTGCCAAAGGTATTGGATGTGCTGTGTCAGTTTAATGTGTGTTCTTCCTGTAATATTTGTATAACAAAGTTTTGGCCACCCGATTAAAAATATACAAGATAAAACAAATACATGAATAAACATAATTAGAAAATTTTTTTAACCTTTCTGCAATAAAAAAAATCTAATATTTCTATAGGAAGAGTCATGATTTCACACAAGATGTGTAAGAAATCAGTTTCTCAAACAGACTAACTGTTTTAATACAGACAAAATGATGCTACCTTTAGCTGTAGTCTGTTGAGCCTTCCTGTTACCTACTTTAAATCTTGCTCTCTTTCAATATGTCACAGCCTGGATGAACCAAAGACATGTCTTGATTTGTCATAGAAAATACTATGTATGATGTAAGCTCTTTGTTTTATACGCTCATTTTAAAACACCTTAAAGCAGCTAGCTTAACTCTTTCTCAATTAAGAGTGGTACTTGAATATCAATTAATTTACTTATTGATACTGACAGTCATGGTGTGGTCAAGGACGGGGAATAAGATTGCCCTTATCAGTTTCCACCCTGCTGGTCTCCGATCAAGATTGAATTTGCCAGTTTTTTTTAATGCTCCTCTTTAGTTGTGAATGTGCTGTATCTAAAGAAATCTTTAACTTGTCATAAAAACAACCAAACAAAAGTGTCAAAGTGTCAGACAACAACACTTCAATAATAATGCTGTCAAATCCCTTATGTTCTAGTTATCATATTTGTGACACTTTCAATATTCCCCTGCTTCAGCTGTCCAAGACAAACTGGACCACATGGTGTTCCTGTGGAACAACATCCAGGTCTTGCTGGAGGAGCGGGAAGCGAAGCTGCTGGATGTGATGGACCTAGCAGACAAGTTCTGGTGTGACCACTGCGCTCTCATCGTCACTATCAAAGACAGCCAGGACCTGCTGAGGGAGCTGGAGGAGCCCGGAGTCGACCCCTCAGTTGTCAAGCAGCAGCAGGAATTTGTGGAGGTGGAAAGGAAACGGCTGGCACATAGACAATAAAACCTAATGGGGCTTCTCTTTTAAAAGGCTTGTATTTAAATGTTTTTATTTATTTCAAAGGGCTTTAAGGAGGAAATCGATGGGCTTCAGGAGGAACTTGATGTGGTTCGGAACCAGGGTGCAGAGCTTATGACTGCTTGCGGAGAACCTGACAAACCTGTCATAAAGAAAAGTGTGGATGAGGTAACGAATAAAATTCTGTCTCATATGCAGAACTTTCACTTGGTGATACTGTGAAACATTTGTGCGATTAGATTTTATTGCTCACATGTGGACTGTTTAATGTTCCTAGGTGAATTCGGCATGGGAGAATCTCAACAAGACTTGGAAAGAACGAGTAGAGAGGCTGGACGAAGCCATGCAGGCAGCTGTGCAGTTTCAGGATGGACTGCAGGTACGTACACAGATTTGGGAGCACAAATCACCTTTGAGTACTTATTTCTTTGGGTAAATTTACGCCATATGTGAGAAGTTAAACCCGAATCGTATGCCAGATGATTTCAAGCTCAAACAACTGATTTGCGCGATAGAAGATTTAATGAGAAGACTAGTAATTTGGAGACAATAAACACCAACCGCAGTGTTGTTCTATTTTTGGTTCGGCTTAACTTCTGTATGAAGTTCATATAAAGTCTTTTAAAGTCGGCTGGTTTAACTCTGCTGAGGTTACGGATTTATTTTGCGGGTTGCTTTTTTAATTTCAATGTAAATGTTTACCCATTTGGAGGCTGTGCAGGAGAGCTGGAACTTTTCTGCATGAAATCAGATAAACCTGAGTGAAACATGACTCTGTGTGTGCGCTAAGCCTTGCTTTCTGACATCAACAATGGTTTCCCACTTTGTACACAGGGCATGTTTGACTGGGTGGATATACTGGAAAACAAACTGGATTCAATGTCACCCGTAGGCACAGATTTGGAGACAGTCAAGCAGCAGATTGTAGAACTCAAGGTACGGTTTGGTGATTTTTTTTTTTTTTTCCTTGATAATTCTCTCCTGTTTTGGGCTGTGAGATATTTTCACTGCAAGTGTTTTTTGTAACACCAGCTGTATTCATATCAGCTGTGCCCAATTTACTTCTCTTACCATTTTTTCTAAAAGAAAAGGTTCCTATGCACCTTTGATGTGCGACAACACAAACGCTGTCCTAAGCAAACAGCTCTGCTTTTCTCTGCATGTCTTTGAGTTTGTGTTTACTTGGTTTCATGGCGTTCCTTTTGTCAGGAGTTCAAAGGAGAGGCGTACCAGCTTCAGATCGAAATGGAGCGGCTGAACCACCAGGCCGGCCTCCTTCTGAAGAAGGTGACCGAGGAGGCCGACCGCTGCGCCATCCAGGAGCCGATGTCTGAACTCAAGATGCTCTGGGACAACCTGGATGAGAAGATCATCAGCCGACAGGTCAGAGCCAGGAAACGGCTGGAGAGAAGGATGGGCCAGACCGTGCCAAGTTTTAAAAATATCGCTCATTCCTTTAGTGTAATGTTGCAAAATAATTACACTTAAGATAAGTCTTTGCATTAACAACTAAATGCATTTTTTTTAAAATTGGATATTATATTATCCTTAAAAAATTATGAGTTTAATAAAAAAAAATTCAATTATCTCTGTCAGGTTTGCATTACTTTGTCATAATAGTCATAAAAACATAAAAATTGATGATTGAAAAATTAATAAGTTGATAAAATCATTTTTTAAAAATCTGTTTTTTGAGTTCTACCAACAGTTAACATTTTTACATATTTAGAATTACAAGTTCTTATTAACAAAAAATGCTTGCATTGTTTTATTCACAAACTTGGTTTATATTAAGCGTAGTACCTACAATAAAATAAATTACGAAAGAAAACTGAAATGAAAATAAAATATATATTTTTTGCCATTCCCTTTGAACATAATTCTTTTTGCATATTTAATTATTATATAGAAATTAGTTGCAGCCGCTATTTGAAGTCTAGAGCCCTGAACAATAGCTCCACCAGACTGGTGAATATGTCTTGTGTATGTCAAGTGCTTTCACTAAATGCCAAATCTAATGGGTCAATCTGTCATTAATCCAGCACAAACTGGAGGGGGGGCTGCTGGCACTGGGCCAGTTCCAGCATGCACTGGATGAGCTGCTGGCCTGGATGAGCCACACGGAAGAGCTGCTGAACGAACAGAGAAAAGCGGCAGGAGACCCCAAAGCCATCGAGATAGAGCTCGCCAAGCATCATGTACAACAAATCTCCTTCACCTTTCATTTAATTGTTTCTTTGCAATTATAGACACTGTATCCTAAGGTTGAAAATATATCCACATTGGGTTCATACACATTTTTTTTTTTTTTTTTGAGTCATCTCTGCTTTTTCCTCCCGAAAGGTGCTCCAGATAGATGTGTTAGCCCACAAGGCGACCGTGGAGACGGTGAACAAGGCTGGTAATGAGCTGGTGGAGTCCAGTGCCGGAGAGGAAGCCTCCAGTCTGCAGAGCAAACTGGAGAATCTGAACCAGAGGTGGAAGGCCATCCTGGAGAAGACGGACCAGAGGAAGCAACAGCTAGAAGCGTCTCTGCTTCAGGTTCTTATTCATTTCACAGAAACTTCACTTTAGCTTTAATAAACTGTGATCCATTAGTATCAACCCAAGGAAACAAGTACGTTACAACTAAGTCCCAAAGTTCTGTTGGGGTGAGTAATCCCACGCTTTTCTCATTAATTTGACAGGCGTGTTTTTAAGTATGATATTTCTTTTAGCTAAACGAAGAAAGAAAAGGAGAGAAAGAAAGAGAAGTCTTCAAAATATTATTTAGTCTTGAGGCAGAGTGAATTTTTTAAAACAAGAGTGAAAGATATGCATTTCAAAGGTTCGTCTTGTTTAAAATTAGGAGTTTATTTTCATCTTAAAGGTAGGATGTAGGGTAAAATACAGAAAAACATTACGAATTACACCCCTCGATTAAGTTCAGGCTGAACACATACAGGAATGAAGTGAAGGAATTATTAACTCTGCCCTGTTCCACTCCCAGACTCAGGTTTCTAACAATCAGCGTGTGTGTGTGCTCGAGTCACCTTTTGTCCTGACCCAGGTTGTATTGTGTTGTAGGCCCAAGGTTTCCATGGCGAGATAGAAGATATGCAGCAATGGCTGAAAGACACAGAACGTCAGCTGTTGGCATCAAAGGCTGTGGGAGGTTTACCAGACACGGCGCGGGAGCAGCTTAACGCCCATCTGGTATGTGTTTAACAATATGAAAGGCTGCATGCAGATGGCAGGCTGGCGAGGAGGTGGCTGTGTCTGTGCTGCGTTTCATCTCAAGTGTGAAAATTAAGCGACACTGAAAAATACACAACTTGCAGGGAGCGACGAAAAGCCCCTCGAGTGTTTCCAATTGATTTGTCCATGCCTGACCTTATTGAATCTGAGATTGTTTTCTTTTATTTTTTTTATTTATTTTTTTTTGGTCTAGATTATGGAGACACTTCAGCAGCAGTGGTTTCTGCCCCCCCACAAAAAACCCCCAAAAAAACACAAGTGGTAGTATTTGATAGAACTATAAACAGCAAATCTCTGGAAACAGTAACTTTATCAAATTGGTAACGTTATACTGTTTAAATATTTATTGGAAACATGTTTCTTGGAGTTTCAGGCGGCTTGGCTGTGCTCATTCTTTGTCCATTTTTGGATGAAACTTGGCCTAACTGCTGACAAACAAATGGTCTTAAACTTTTTTGTTTTGCTCTGACAAAAACTCTCCTCACGCCACCGTGTTTATTTTTGTTTCAGGAGTTGTGTTCTACCTTTGAGGCCAAGGAGGAGCTTTATAGGGAGCTGCTAAACAAAGGTGGCCAGCTGCTTGCCATGTCGCCTCAGGGCCCGGACAGCAACACGGAGCAGGACCTCGCCAGCCTGAAGGAGAAATGGGAAGCCGTGCAGGCAAAGGTCACTGAGAGGAAGGTGGGTCACCGCTGTACGGCTTTTACTGCTCTGAGCAGAAATGACTCATCTCCTCTGGTCCCGGGGAGGTATCACTTACAAACACTTGAACCCTGACTCTGCAGCCTTAAAGCCTTTAATGCCAGTGTCGATAATGAAGGGTGGAAGTGCTGGCAAAGGCACTCAGGATGTGGTTTACACAGTTGATCAGGGGCAGTGCAGTTGCTGTCAAAGTGGAGCAATATTCTTTTTATATTTTCTCTTTGTGATGACCTGACAGAGGTCAAAAAAGGTAGTTATCACTTCTTTTTTTTTTCAATTCAGGACCACGTTTTCTAATTATTATTATTATTATTATTATTATTATTATTATTATTATTATTATTATTATTATTATTATTTTATTTGCCATAATAAAGTACAATCATTCTTTTATGGGGCAAAACTGTGTGGTACCTTAAAAAAGTATTCATACCTCTAAAAATGTTCACTTTATGACAACAAACCTTTTGTTTTTGACAGGATTTTTTTTTTTTTTTCAGCATAGTGCTAATTGCAACATAGGTAGAAAAACAATACGTTGCTCTCTTTATGTGAATGTTTTGTACGCAGCTCATTTTATTCAGGACTCATCTAACCTTTGAATAAACTGCTGCACCTTTTTGTAATTTAATTTCAATATTAATTTCAATATTAATTTCTGTAAGAAAGCATCGTGGAAACCCAAGAAGCACACCAGACAGGCATGGGATGAAGCTGGGAACATCTCATTGAGGTCTAGACAAAGCAAATTTTTTCCCTTACTTGCTAATTGCAATTTGTCGTGGTTGGCGGCATCATGCTGTGGGAATGCCTCTCTTCAGGTCAAGTTGATGAAAAAATTAATGGAACTAAGTATAGCACAAAACAGGAGCTGCAATAGACTTGAGAGATGGATAAACAGATGCTCAACTTACTGCAGGAAGGTGACTTTGTGTATTTCTCAATGTAGGTCGGCATAAATGTTTTTCCAAACACATCATCACTAATGTTTTACTACTTTGTATTGTCATTTTTATCTTTATTGCAACAGATATCACAAAATAGTCTAAGAAAAGGTCTTCATGGCCTACCCCTAATGCCCTTTATTTAATTATAAAAACATTTTTAAAGCAATGTAACTCAATCATCCCACGCAACAATGACTTACTGCTCTTTGATGGTCTGTTGCATATGATCCCAGTAGAATACAATGAAGTTTGTGGCTGTAATTTGATAAAATGCGAAAAGGTCTATGGGATATTTGTAAGGCTCTGCATGTTTTCATTGCTTCACACTCTATTCTCCAAAAATGGGGTATTTCTGTGTGAGTCTTTGTTGTTTTTTGTTCCTGTTGACTTTGGTGCCGTTCCTATGAATTTAGAACCTGCTAAATCTTCGAGCTTCACATAGTTGTCGTTTTGAACACAGAATGCAAATAAATTTAAAGCATAAAATATATACTTTTTGCGAGTTTTACAGTATGCTCTGACTTTATAAGGCTAGTTTTATATTTAGCAAACCGCTGATTTCCCTTAACTAGAGTTTATTAATCAGAAATGTCATCAGCGTTGTAATGTCGTTTGAGTCCAAGCCCTCTCTGCTGGGGCGAGCGGATATGATTCAGCCTCATGGATGTTTCTCTTCCTCAATTATAAACTCATCATTGCCTTTCAGTTTTGCCATTTACCCGTCCAGATCTGTCAACAGGGAAATCTGCAGCACTGAATAGTGAACTGTGGGTTATGGTTAGGTCAGTGTATATGGATTTAGAGAAATTAACACTTTCTGGTGGTTTGTCTCCGCAGGCAAAACTTGAAGAAGCTTTAACACTGGCCACAGATTTCCACAACTCTCTTCAGGACTTCATTGTTTGGCTAACCCAGGCCGAACAGACGCTGAACATGGTTTCTCCTGCTTCCCTCATCCTGGAGACCATCATGTTTCAAATTGATGAGCATAAGGTAATGTGTGGAGAGACAGAGCCTCTGGTGGGAAAGCTAATCCTGATGAAAATAAATACATTTTAGATTGTGCATCATTAGTGAATGTATTCCTGGAATAAAACCAATTGAAGCCAAGCACATTTTTTTTATCTAGCTTTTTTTTTTTTTTTTTCTAAAAAAAACAACAAAAAAAACCTGCGCTCTTTTCATTAATACACCAAACCTGAACGTCTTTCCTCTGCATGTTTTCTGTGATTGTGCAGATGTTTGTGACCGAGGTGAACTCACACAGAGAGCACATCATCGAGCTGGACAAGGCGGGCACGCATCTGAAGTACTTCAGCCAGAAACAGGACGTGGTGCTGATCAAGAACCTCCTGCTCAGCGTGCAAGGCCGCTGGGAGAAGCTGGTGCAGAGGTCTGTGGAGCGAGGTCGCCTGCTGGATGACGCCAGGAAGAGGGCGAAGCAGGTAATGCTTTATGCATTTTTATGCCGAGTCTGGCACTGGCTTGCTTCACTACTATCAGGCTTGTTTTATTATCATTGGAAAGCTCCTTGGAAACTGTATTTCAGGCCTGTTTAAAATTCTGTCGGCATGCTGTAGCTTTGTTTTTATTAGTGTGTAGAACTTCTTTCCTTAGAGCCAAAGTGCTGGATCATGTGAACATAAAGCAGGGCTTTGCAATAAATCAAGTTCAATCGTGCATTTCTCTTAACTTATTTACACTGTTTCCAATGTTTCTCTAGTTCCACGAAACCTTCAACAAACTCACGGAGTGGTTGGATGAATCCGAGAAGGCCCTGGACTCTGAAGTGGAAATTGCCAATGATCCTGACAAAATCAAGATGCAGCTGACACAGCATAAGGTGACAAATCATTTTGTAGTCCCCTTAATGTTATATCCTTATATGGTACATGCACACTCAAGCCTTCACTCATGAAACATAAACGTCTGCATGTCAGACGCGACCTTGACTGGCTGTGATTTAGTGATCATCACATTAAATCTTTTTCTTTTCGTCTATATTTAAAGCCGTTTATGTCTGTGGGTGAATGAACAGAATGTCCTTTGAAGCACTTTCAGTAAAGATTCAAATGAATGTTAGGGAGCATCGTCTGTAATGCTTTGATGTGAATATGCCAGTAATTATTAGACTTTCTTGTTGGACACAAAGCTACTTTCTCCGTCCAAGAACCTGCAGCCCATTATTGAGTTATTAAGTTACATACATGCTTTTTCTTGTATGAAATTTTGACACCAAGTTTAGCTGGTCCTGAAACGTCTGAATTGATTGATACTGATATTGGCAGATCGAACACCTAAGAAAACCAGGAATTGGCACTGGTCAGAACAAGGTTGATCGGTTCATCTCTTAACCTGTCAGGCTCCATGTTTATAGTATCATGTCCAGGACACCAATTAGGTCTATTTACACAAAATACAGCGTCAGTAGAACATAATATTTCTAAAACTGTTTATTGTATTGTTTGTTCTTGCCATGTTTGCACTGTTATGTAGGGAGATTGAGCTAATCCTATCATAATCCGGGGTTGGACCAAATCTATTTGGGATTGGATACATTTAATCTCTCTGGAGCAGTAACTGAGATTTGACCCCCTTTTGTGTTTGCCACACATAGCTTTGCATCTCCATCACAACACACACACACACACACACACACACACACACACACACACACACACACACACAGACTAGAGCCCTATTGACATTCCAGCAGTAGTTAGAAAATAATCTTTGTCTGGCTTTTCATCTAGATGTGCAGACTTTTAGCACACCTCTAAAACTGATTGTGTTTTGTCAAATGCAGGAGTTCCAGAAAGCTCTGGGTAGCAAACACTCTGTGTACGACACCACTGCTCGAACCGGACGGGCCCTGAAAGACAAAACCGCTCTTAAAGATGATAAGCAGAAATTGGACGACATGTTGAGCGAACTGAGAGATAAGTGGGACACTGTTTGTGGAAAGTCAGTGGAAAGGTCAGAAGACTTTTTTTTTTCTTTCTCTATTTTCCTCTCTTGTCTACAAAATGTAGTCAGGGCACTTTGCTTATTTATTTGTGTTCACCTGCAGACAAAACAAGCTGGAGGAGGCCTTGCTGTTCTCGGGTCAGTTTACGGATGCCCTCCAAGCACTCATCGACTGGCTGTATAAAGTGGAACCTCAGCTGGCTGAGGACCAGCCAGTACACGGAGACATTGACCTGGTTCTCAATCTGATAGACAACCACAAGGTAGGAACCTCACTCCAACAAAAGTGTGACAACATGTGTCACAGCTTTGTTGATCATGGATATGAGACGCAGTTACAAAAGCTAACTTTGAAAACATGTAAGGGTTTTCACTTTTGCACCACCGCCCTTCTCTTTCATCCTTTTAATGGCTTTTTTCCTAATCATTCCTGGTGAATAAACCACACAAGGGTTGGGCTGTGAAGATAGCTGTGTTTAAACAACTTCACAGATGGCACTATCATACAGCAAATATAGCTTTGTGGTATTGTTTGTATGTTAGGCTTGTTTCGTGCACTATAATATCACGTAGAGTGGCTTGTAAATATATTGTAAGATTCAGCACACGGCCAGAAATACAAATGAGTTGAGAGCAAAAAATATTTACGTCTTAAAATCATCCAGTCAAACTCCATTTCAAAGTCTGAAGCAACACTTGAAAATTCTCAGATGCTTTCCATTCAGGCTGACTTAGGATGAGTTATCTTGCACAGAACTGACAAGAAGTTTGTAGATGTGCAAAGATTATAGATGCATGTCCCAAAAAAGACTTGCAGCTATAATTTCAGTGACAGGTGGCTCTATAAAGTTTTGACTTGGGAGGGATGAATATAAAGATATGCCGCACATGACGAGCACACATCCTACTGTGTTGTCACATATTCTAACAAAAAGTGGAAATGTTAAAAGCAAACTAACACTTTTGCAGAACACCGTGACATTTCACTTTTTGTCGGTTTTGCCCAGTTTACCAAAAAAAAAAATATTTCTGTTTACATTTGTTTGAATTAGTGCAAAAGGTTTGAAGTGCTTTACACCGTGACAACGTCGTCTAATTGTTTCCTCTGTGCTCTTGTGACTGTAGGTTTTCCAAAAGGAGCTGGGAAAGCGGACAGTGAGCGTTCAGGCTCTCAAGCGTTCTGCGAGAGAGCTGGTCGAAAACAGTCATGATGACTCCTCCTGGGTCAAAGTTCAGATGCAGGAGCTTAGCACTCGCTGGGATACTGTGTGCAACCTGTCTGTATCAAAGCAGACTCGGCTGGAGCAGGCCTTGTGCCAGGTGAAGCACAGCCGCCGTTTCGTTGCGCGGAAGGTAAACGAGCTCTCTGAGCCTTATTGATGTTTGTCGTCTGGCTGCAGGCCGAGGAATTTCACTCTACTGTTCATATCCTGCTGGAGTGGCTGGCTGAGGCCGAGCAGAGTCTACGTTTTCATGGTAACCTCCCAGATGATGAGGAAGCTCTGCGAACGCTGATTGAACAACACAAGGCAAGCAGTGCTAATATTTATGTATTTTCTAACACTTTAGAAGGGTTTTTTTAAACCAGCTTAAATGCAGGCAAACCAGAGATTGTATGTCCTTTCACTCCTGCAACTAGCATCTGTGCTTTGCACAATAGTCCTTCTGTATATAGTATAATTTTGCAAAACTAACAAATGTTTCTTCTTTACTCAACATTTCTAACTTTAATCAGTGTGAATGACTCAGCTGAAGGGATCCATCATTCCACAGTATCACAGTCTGCAGAATTGCTTATTGATTGAGGAAAAACCTCATGAGATCAGGGTCTAAACAACCCGGTTTTTCATTGGTTGAAATATTCTATATGTCTAATCATTTTACTGCACCAACTGACAAGAGGACAATGGGTATTTTTATGTCTACTTTATTTATTGCAATGTGGATTTTTTTTTGTATCCAGAGTAGCAGTAAACAAAATAGCGGGTGCAAAACTGTTTTAAAAAAAAAATAAGCGATGAATTCCACCCCTGGCTTAGCTGTTATTTATACTGTACAATTTGATGATCACGCCACCTTCCCGTATATTATGAAACAAATCTAGCTTGCCAACATTTTTTATGATGACTTTTGCCTGAATAAACAGTCAAGACTTTGTAATTGCGACCTGTCAGCCTTGTCATCCTTAATGCCAAAAACTGAGTGCTCTAATTTTCCTATGATTTCATCTTATTAAAATAGCTCTGCATTGCTCTTACATGAAAACACGCACTAGCAATGATTTATTTTTATGTTTGCTGAAGATAAGCCAATACAAATATAAACAATGTTTTTTTTTTTTTTTTTTTTTCTGGTTTTAAGGAGTTAACTAAAAAGCTGGAAGAAAAGCGAGTCGCTCTGAACAAAGCGCCCAGTATGGGGGAGGCTATTCTCAGCATATGCCATCCAGACTCCATCACAACCATTAAGCACTGGAACACCATCATTAAGGCCAGGTTTGAAGAGGTCAGTCTGCAGCTGTTATGAAATTCCTGCCACATGTATTGGTTGGATGACACGCTTTCCTGTCCAGTTTCTTAAGCTTCTGTCAAGAATGTGCAAATTCGCATTTATTTATTCACTTTATTGAAGAATGAATTCTCCTTGTCAGGAAGGGAGCTGTTGTAGTATATGTTTTAAACAATTATTAGTGAGATCCTGTATGTCTTTAAAAAAAATAAGATGTATGTACTGTTAAGTCATTTACAATCGAATCAAGGGTTATAAATTAAAGACAAGCTGACATTTCAGAAATCAAGTTCAGTTCATTTGATTTTTTTTGTATATAATGCCGATTCAAACCCAACATCGTCTCAAGCCACAAAAACAAATCCAATTTATATATAGAAAGATGTAGTTAATTATGTCCTGTCAACCAGACAGACTCAAAGTTATATACTTCCCTGAGTTTCACACATATCACTTGAACAAATAAATTTAGAATTATTTTGAATGTTTCCAGATTTGTACACTTAATTGAGCAACAGAAAAAAAAACAAAAACAAAAAAACAATCTGACATGTTTCGACTCAGATTACTTTGTTTTATGATATATCTAAAACAAACATTTCTTGTAAATGTCCAGAAATTGTCTGAAGATCTAAAGTCATTTTGAATTACCTTTGTGGAAGTAACTGAATGTGTTTCAAAGGGCAGATCTCAGGTGTTTGTATGTGCTGCATGCATTTTCCATGAGTGCAGGTGCAGGCCTGGGTGAGGCAGCACCAGCAGCGACTGGCCATGGCGCTTACCGAGCTGCTGGCCACTCAGGAACTGCTGGAGAATTTGCTGACCTGGCTGCAGTGGGCTGAGACCAACCTGAACAACAAAGACAAAGAGACATTGCCTCAGGAAATTGAAGAAATCAAAAGCCTCATAGCAGAACACCAGGTAAAGTTTAACTGCTAAAAACAAAAAAAAAACAAAAAAACACCTCTTTTCCTTTATTTCTGATTTATTTGATGAAGGCATTTCTGGTTTTGTAGTTGTTTTGAAAACTGTAACTGTTCCCTTCCTTTGCAGACCTTCATGGAGGAAATGACCAGAAAGCAGCCAGATGTTGACAAAATCACTAAAACACATAAAAGGAAGCCAGCTCTGGAGCCCCAAATCCAGTCACACATCCCTGTGCTAGACAAAGGACGAGCTGGAAGTACGTATCCCTTTCATATCCTGTCCAGAGCGTGGTCCGAGGCAGCTAGCCAACCATTGTGTCATTGCACAGTGATGTGACATCCTAATCCTCCTCCTTTTAGCCCCTTAAATGATGTCACGGTGAATCCCTTTCTTCTTATGTAGAGTTTTATCTTTCGCTTGCAGGAAAACGCTCTCCCACACAAGCTATGTATGCATCAACGACACAAGCTCCAATTGAAACCAAGAACCCTCGAGTTAACCTGCTAGTTACGAAGTGGCAGCATGTGTGGCTGCTGGCGTTGGACCGAAGAAGGAAACTCAACGATGCATTGGACAGACAGGAGGAGGTCAATCGACGCTTCTATTAATTCAGTGATTCTTTTTTTGTTTTTTTAGAAATCTGTGCTTACTTTCATTTTTCTTTCCTTTTTGGTTTAGTTAAAGGAATTTGCAAACTTTGACTTTGATGTGTGGAGGAAACGCTACATGCGCTGGATGAATCACAAAAAGTCTCGAGTCATGGACTTCTTCCGCCGCATTGACAAGGACCAGGATGGCAAAGTGACCCGACAGGAGTTCATAGAGGGAATACTCTCATCCAGTAAGACTCCACTGCAAATCTAGTAGAATTCAATGTGCTCCCATCCATCTGTCCATCTATTTATTTGTTTATTTAATTCAGGATTCATCATTCGACTTTTTTTATTTGTGCTTTAAATGAGAAAGTAATTTAATTATAAATATGGAATTTTGGAAATGAACAAAGTCCTGATACAATGTGATTGCTCCTCTAAAGAATTCCCGACCAGCCGCCTGGAGATGAGCGCCGTGGCAGACATATTCGACAGAGACGGTGACGGTTACATTGACTACTACGAGTTTGTGGCGGCTCTTCATCCGAACAAAGATGCCTACAAGCCGTTGACAGATGCGGACAAAATTGAAGATGAGGTGATGCACACCGTCATGGCCGAAGTTCAGTGTCGTTTAATTCAAAGGAGCAGTTCAGTAATACGGTGCATGTTTTCCAGGTTACCCGTCAAGTCGCAAAATGCAAATGTCCAAAAAGATTCCAAGTAGAGCAGATTGGAGCAAATAAATACAGGGTAAGTCATTATTTACCTAGATTCTACCTGAAGCTGATTTGTTTTGTTTTGTGGGAAATCAGTTTGAAGGTAAGTGTTGAAATATGCAAAAATAAATCACATCTTTTGCTAACGTTTGAATATTTTCTTATTGTTTTTCCATCACCAGTTCTACCTTGGAAATCAGGTACATCTGAAAGTCCTCCTCTGTGTCCACATGTCTGTTTGGTTTCTCTCAGGCCTTTATGCTTTTTCTGCATTTACTATGTTTGCTGTCCAGTTAACACTTCTTGCCCAGATTTCTGGCTGCAGTTATTGGACTGGAACTCAGAAGTAGAAAGTCAAATTTACAATAACATCTGACGGTTTTTTTTTTATTTCTGAAGCCAACCAGATCTTTAAAGCGCCATACAAAGCCCAACATGAACAAGTTTAACATCTGTTCCTGTAGATGTTTATGTATCTGCTTTTGAGTTTCAGAAAATAAAGTTGTGGCTTGCCAGCACCATTTCAGCCCATGTATTCAGTGGCTCACGGGCATAAATTCATCAGCTGGGCATCTAATAATGCTTTCTGTTTGCTTGGCTTTGATGCTTCAGTATCATGGGAATGATTTACCTCCACAATGGCTGACACAGTTTGATCCATCAGCCGAATTCTTATTATCAGAGAATTTTAAAGTTGGGCAACTTTAATGATGTTTCTTTGCTCTTTTCTCTTGGGGAAAACTAATTCTGGGATGTTACAGTGCCTTGCGAAAGTATTCATTCAGTTAGTTTTTTTTTTTTTTTTTTCTTGGTTTATCTCGTTTTATCACAAAAGACCATAAAATGGAGAAAAAAAACATTGACTACAATGTGCCAAAATGTGAAACAGTTCACTTGACGTTAAATAATTTTGCAAGGCACTCTGTGTTGGAGAAGTCCATTTGGGATGAGGGTTAGTGAGACGGGACAAGGGTGTCAGAGGTGGTTTGTGCAACAGTTTGTATTGATGTTTCACTCAACAATGAATTGAAATAACTCTTTTGACAGTTTGGTCTGGTTCACTGCTTACATGACTCCCTAATGGGCGATGAGACAATAGCAAACAGGGAAAATCAAAATCTTACCCACCACCTACACGTTGAGGTTTTGGAAAGCTGTATTCTGGTAAATGGTTACTCTTCAGTTGTTTCTTTGTGCCTCTTTTTTACTTCATCACCTGTAATGTTTCTGATCATTAGAATCACCAGTTCACATTAAATCATTCCAATACTCATAAAAGATTATACGAAGGTTTTTTATTTATTTATTTATTTTCATTTTTGGGAAGAAATGATAAGGAGTTTGGCGAGAATCATCAGTGTTTGATCATGTCTGCGTGTCACACGTGAATTAGACAGAAACGACTCGAACCATTCCCTCATTTTGTTCTCACTGTGTTAGCAAAGCTAGCTGCATCTGATATGCGTCAGTGCCATCAGCGCATTCTGAGCAGCTGTAGCTGTAGAAAGTGCAACAATGGTTGCAGGAGTTGGATGTTTGCTCCCTTGATCATTACGTCAGCCTGCTGTTTATGGACAGAAAGCATGCGACTGTGATTGTGATCTGCACGTTTTTGTGCAACTTCAACTGACATGCCACCATTTTCATAGAGCTTGAAGCATTTGAGTCCACAAAATGCTGTGTTTGTATGTTTGTATGATGTGATCAGGTGAAGGCAAATTGTTGTACACTAGTACCCCCTGGTGGTCTAATGATGTGCCTTCAGCTGTAGTCTTTTACAGGCTCAACCTGCAGTTACGGGTTAAGCCACGCAAATTCGATGTGAGATTATTACAGTGAGAACCAACATGTGCAGAAATGACTAAGAAAAAAAAAATACATCATTCACTTGTGCTTGTGAGGCTGTGGCAGTTTGAGTAATTGCTGCATTTACTGCTCAGCTCCACAAACTCTAAAGGAGCCTTGAATCAAATTGTCACAGGTCTGTATCTAAAGCCTGACTGATACTGCAGCCGAAACGTGATCTGAACTCTCGGTTTATGAAAATTTGATTGAATGACTCAGACAAAAAAAATAGATAAATCGTCGTGAAAATTTCACAAATGTCAGTCATGATGACATTGTTCAGTCAGGCTCATTATCAGACCATGTGTGTAAAGGACGTCTTGTGCACAAAAGTGAAATAAAGAAATCATAATCAAAAAACATTAAAAGAACAAAACCTTTTCGATTAATTTTTGAATAATTTATGTGTTTGACAAATGAAAGTAAACATCTATGTTTTGTGTCTGCATATCTTTGTAATTATGTGAAAAGAAAACCAGACTGCACACAGGGTTGATAATTAAATTCGTGCCAAATGAATTCATGTGAATCCTCCAAGCAGTCTGTTTTTTTTTTTTTTTTTTTTTTTAAGTTACCCAGCTTCTTGTGTGTAGCAACAAGGAGCGAGCAGTTAGTTCAGTGTTTCTCACACGTCATCTCTGTGCTTTCCTTGCCCCGTCGCAGTTTGGAGACTCTCAGCAGCTGCGTCTCGTGCGAATTTTGCGCAGCACCGTAATGGTGCGGGTGGGTGGAGGCTGGATGGCTCTGGATGAGTTCCTTGTGAAGAACGACCCCTGTCGAGGTGAGCTCAGAGAGGAAGCACCAAACAAACATTGTGGAAGTGAAATAAAAGAGTGAAATTCAATGATTCTTTCTTTCAGAGTAATAAAAGAACAGTTATCAGACATTATTTTCACAGATTTTAAGTCAGTTTTGAAAGATACACCAGATACACTCAGGTTGATATGAAATGTTTTATTTTCTCTATTTTTAGTACTCAGTTGTTTGGAAAGGAAATTCTTAATTGTAATTTTAATTCTTAATGTAATTTAGCATTAGTAGCTGTAGACAGTGGTCACATTCTATTCCCCAGAGAATGTAAATCCTTAATCTAAAGGGTTGTTTCGAGCACACCTGTACGTTTTCTTATGATTCATTGTGGTGCATTCACTGACTGAAATAAATGTGGTGATCGTTAAATTAAGAAACTGGTCTATATAACCTTATCATTGGTAATTTCCTTTCTTTTTTGGTCTTTTCAAAACCCTAAAAACTGAAAATTTAAAATTGAGTAAAAATGAAAATGATCAAAAAAAATATATATATATATATATATATTTATTGATTGTGAAATCTTTTGTACATTTTGTCGCCATCGACGGATAAAGTTTTAGTGCTCTTCATGTTTCTGCTTTTCTTTTTTAATAACATCAATCTGTGTCTCTCCTGCTTAACCCCTGCTGCTGCCAAACATGGTACCGTTTCTTCTAGTCCATCACCACGGGAGCAAAATGTTGCGCTCGGAATCAAACTCTTCAATTACTCAGTCTCCTATAGGTTGGCAAATCTCACACTTTCTCACCTTGCTCCATGAACCCACTGGCGGTATGTGTGTCTGCACATCCGAGTGCGTGGTGCTTGTGTTGGTCCTGGTGTGTACCACTTTGTGTAGCCTAGCAACATGTGAGCGCTCACTGCAAAATGAACGGCATTCTCAGAAAACGGCTACAGCCCCAGTCAGCTGCCGCTGGGATTTTTCATGCATGCACTTGTTTGTGTGACTCACATCACCTGCTGTTACTTTGTCCATGAACTTGGATTATTTAAAGACTTGAGAGAACAAAGTCTTTCCGTGTGTTTTTTTTTTTTTTTGTGTGTGTGTTCTCTCAGCATGCAATGCCAATTATCTTTTTCAGCCGAGGAGGGAATCATAAAACTATGCTTATCTGACTAACGACTCTAAATATACAGAGTTGTCTGACATCATGATTATAACTTTTTATACTTTAAACTGAAGCAGAATTCATTACATTTTAAAACAATGTGACATTTGCTTTAAATTGCATGAAGGTGTGTTTTTGTGGCCAAACTGATTTCTTTGTGCAGTTCATGTTTCATTAGTTTTGTAAATTATTTAACTTTACAGATTTGTGTTGTAAAGGTTTTAAAACTTTGATTTTATTGTTGGAAACAGTAGCTGAGGCTGGCTGAGAAATAATAGTAATAATACAAATCACAGGTACAGCTCAGTAAATTACAACATTGTTGAAAAGTTTAACTTATTTGGTAACTCAGTGCAAAAAATTAAAACCTATATATTATTTAGGTTCATTATGTTATATGACCTTTTGGTTTGTCATGTTAATTTAGATAATTTTACAAAAATGTTTTTTTATTATGACCATGCATGAGATTGCTGACTTTGCATTTTGTTGGGCAGACTGTCACTATATTTAGATTCACAAGTAACTTGAAGTTGGAGTCAGACCTTCAAAAGCCATCACACACAAACGTATTCAGGATCGATCACATTTCTTGTGTTAAGCCACTTCTTTGCAAGTGACAATATAAGAAGAACCTCTTTTAGGCAAATGAGGAAAAACAAATGGCTTGTGTGCTAAAATCCTCTTTTCAGATAAAGTTACATGTTGCATTTCATTTAGAAGATCAGGGTCCCTGAGTTTGCAGGAAGAGTGGAGAGGTTTAGACTCCAATGTTCTCACACTCTGTAATAAATTGGAGATCCTTGTCATCTGATGTTGGTGGTTCGCTGTGTTTTATCAGGTCCACACCCCAGCAAAACCACAGGCTGATGGCCTCCATGCCACACTGCATTGATGCAGTAATTCTTGCAAAACCAAGGATTGTGTCACATGGACATGTTTTTCAGTGGGTTTTCATCACCTGTAGGCTTTAGTCATCAAAGGTCACGACTGCAGTGTGCAGTATTAATATTTATGACCGAGTTACTAAAATATGTTACCTTTTATCTGCTGTTGTGATGTATTGAGGTATACCTGTATTCCTCTAGTGTTGCAGCAGTATTTTCCTTTCTTTTACTCATTCTGGTTGAGATGTGTTGCTGCATGAGCCTTGCTTTCATGACAAAAGACACCTCATTATCTTAACACTTTATTTCATAAGTCAAAGATCTCTAAAAATTGTGTTTGATGTGTACGTGGATAATTGTTGTAGTTGAGCAGATTACCTCGTTTATTTAGATTTCCCTTTGCAGGTAATCTTTCACAAAAATTATGTTGCGAAGGCTATAAGTTTTACGAAATTCAAATCTAATCTGAAACATAATTGTAAAAAAATAAAGTGTTATCACTGTCATCATCATCATCACCATTATCATTACCACTGTCACCACCCTGACCGCATTAAAAACATAGTGTTGTAATCTCTATTTGGCTGATTTATCCTTTATGTCAAATTCTGGAATGCATTTTTCAGCTAAAGGCCGGACCAACATGGAGCTCCGTGAGAAATTCATCCTCCCGGAGGGAGCAACACAAGTAATGGCGAGCTTCCGCTACAGAGGCCGGAGGTCTCGGCCGTCGTCCAGAGGAGCCTCTCCCAACAGATCCACCTCAAGTCAGAGCTGCGCAGTTCCAACAAATCCAGCTGCCACCAGCACTCCGAAGGTGAGACCTGCATGGCAGACCCGTTCTCATTTTGCTCCCCAAAGCACTGAAGAGTTTAATTTTCATCTCATTTAGCTACTTGACTTTGATTTTTCTGCCACATACATTACATAACTCCTCCATCTACTGTTTCTTGTAGTTTTTTTTTTTTTTTTGATTTGTGAATCCATATGTTTTGTTTCTTAATTTGCCATCGTTCCCTAGACTCAACACTTTGCCCGCAATTATGATAAGCCATGGCTTACAAACAGCAAACCCTCCACTCCTCTTAAATCATCAGACTCCTTTGAGAGCCAAGGTTCATCCTCAGAGGTATTGTAGAAACCAGCATGCGATGCAGAATGCTTCGAGCTTGTTACCCAACTGACATCCACTGTATTTCAAGCAAATGTGAAATACACTAAATTAATATTAAGGCGTTAACCTTGCATGCGTGTTGTTTTTCTAACAAAGAGACTTTGAATAAAAGACAAAAAAAAAAAAAAATTCAGTTGGGTCGGGATATTTTGAAGTTTTCAAATTTCTGCTCAAAATCTGATGTGTTCCTGATACCTGGCTGCTTTACTCTGATACACTTTGTGAAATTTTAACAGTTTCTAACAGTTTGTTGAGTTACTAACCCTTTCATACTAACACCTACTCACAGGGGCTTTGCTGATGTTACAAAAGGGTCTCAAAAGGGATTTAATCAAGATTAACTCTAACTCAGTGGCGTCTGTTGTGTTTTTTGGGGGTGTCGGGGGTAGGGGGAAGTTTGTTGTGTATTTCAACTGGAAATAACTGAGTGACAAGAAAACTTATTTCTGTTTCTTTGGTTGTGTTGCAGGGCACAGCAGTTCAAGGGAGCAAACTGCGTCTTCCAGGCTATTTATCTGGCAAAGGATTTCAATCAGGTGAAGAGGGAACCTTGATCAACAATGCTGTACTGAAAGCACGAGCACAGACGATTGGAGGTAAGCTAATTGCTGGATATGTCTCAATTTCTGTTTTGAAGACAAACAAAAATGGATGTTTTTTTTTGTGTTTGTTTTTTTTTTTTAAATACAATTAATAGGAACTAAAATTTGGAGCAGGTTTGCTGAAGCTTGCAGAAAAATTGTTTAATTTTATTTATTTATTCATTTATTTTTTAGTAATGCTTACTTACATAACGGCTTCATGCTTCCAGAACCAAGAAGAAATTCCAGCCGACCAGGAAGTAAAGCCGGCAGCAGAGGCAGCAGTCGCAGAGGGAGCGACGCCTCTGACTTTGACATCTCAGACATCCAGTCTGTGTGTTCAGACGTGTCGGAGACGGTTGGCGATTCCGCGCGAGCAACTCCGCGCTCTGCGTCCCGCCAACATGGAGGAAAACCATCCAAGATCCCTACTCCTCAAAGGAGAACCGCTTCCAAAAGCAAACTGGCCAAGGGATCCAAGCGATAGTCAGTGGCCTTTAAAACAATGACCCTGGAGCTAGTTGCACCCTAAAACACATACTGGACACTGTCGATGTCTACCTTAAGAGACTGCAAATTTGTTGAGTGTTATTTAATTTGTTGGGAAGATGTAAAATATTCTGTTAAGAGGCAATATGATTTAATATAGTGTGCGAATGGATTGTTGATGGCCCTGTGTGTGTTGGTTTTTTAATGTATGTTATTTTTTCTGAAACAAATGTCAAATTGTTTTTTATTGTATTTAATTTTATTTATGCAAATCCTGTAGAGGTTTGACAAACACTAAAAAAAAAGGAAAAAAATCTGGGAATAACCATGCTAAATGGTAAAATTAACTTTTCTTCACTCTAATGAAGGGCAGAAAGCAGGAGAACGTTTTAAAAGTAACTGAATGTACTGTAACTTATGCCTGCTGATGTTTTGGAGTAGTTGGTGCAATATCGTACCGCTTGAGGCACTGCAAATATATATTTAAGTGCTTTATCATACTGCCACCTTGCATTTAAAAGGGCAATGCAATATAATACACTAAACTCTAGTAAGCACTCCAAAAACCTTTGAAAACTCCTGCGTGGGAGAAGTAGCAGAAGCCTTGTAATCCTCACGCTTTTTGTTTGTTTGCCACAACAGCTCCTACTTTGTTTCCTCCATTTCGCAGCGATGTGTGGCCTTGATGAAGTGCCACTCCATGTAGCCATTCTGTGTGCATTCATGTCTGTGTATGGTTCATTTCAATAGAGCTGAAATTGTTATTGTAATGTTACTTTGTAATAAATCTGCTTGCAAAAAGCCACCCTGCCATCGTCTGTGCTTCTCTCGCTTTTTGAATTATAGTGGCAAGCAAAAAGTATTGCCACCAATTTAACTTGTTCACATTTTGTTGAGTTTGAATGATAACACTCTATGCCAGGGGTCCCCAAGCTACGGCCCGTGGGCTGGATTTGGCCCGCCTCCTCATTTGGTCCGGCCCCCTGAAAAATACCAGCGAGCATTCAGTGTTTTTTTTTCATATATATGTGGATTTTTCTTCAACCACCAGGGGGGCTCTTGAGCAGATATGAAACTGAGTTTCCCTCAATGGAATATATACTAGTCAGTACCAGTCACCGTTTCGCTCACGGTTTTTTTCCATTTGCATCCTGGGTAAAAATCTATCTACAAACGCGAATATGTCGTCGGCAGTAACCCCCCCCCCCCCCCCCCCGGTCCACAGTTTCACTTTCCCCCCCCCCCCCCCTCCACAAAACTTTTCTAAGGTTTCTTTCTCGAAAAACTAAGACTGGCCCCCGACCAGAAAAGGGAACAGTCATGTGGCCCTCGCAAGAAAAAGTTTGGGGACCCCTGCTCTATGCATTTCATCGAAATCTTTTCTGATACACCAACAAAGTTGTAAAGAAGGAAAATAACTTTTTTTTTTATATGTACAAATAGAAGTTCAGAGTGTGTTGTGTTCATCCAATCCCCCGAAGTCAAAACTTTCTAGGACACGACTTTAATTACAGCTGCATGCTCTTTGAGGCATGTCTTCATTAGCCTCACTCAACTGTACACTGAAACTGGTGTGTTTTTCTTAGCAAAGTGGTCTTGCTACAAATTGTAAAACGGAAATAGGTGTGGGCTAATCCCCACCTCCACCCCTACATTCACATAAAGTCCTAGCTGTATGTTTTAATGTCACTGTTCTTCTGGAAGATGAGCTCTGCACCAACATTAATGTCTTTAAGTGTTAGCATTCGACCACATGTAGCATTTTGTTTGAAGAACAACCTGATGTTATGGCATAGTTTTTTTCCATTTCTGGAAAATATGATCGAACAATGCAAAACTTGGAACATTGTTTTATCAAATCAACTTCTCAGTTGTTTTCTCCCGGACCTGTCCGATGTGTGCCTCGTTTTTTAAAGTTTTTTTATTATACTTCTGTTAAAAACTGATTCACGATGATGTGCTTCTTTGTTCTGGTGTATCACATGAAATCTCAATAAAGCATATTGTGGTTTGTGGATGTCATGTGGCAAGAAGTAGAAAGGTTCAACTGGCCATGAGTACTGCACAGGACACCGAGTGTGTGCTGTTTAGCTGTTATCTTTTGTAAATAGTGTTTCACTGATCTTCTGTGTGGTGATTCAGTCGGGTTGGAATGTTTGCAGAACACCTTGTGTTTAGCTGTGAAATACTACGCCTTCCTCTCAGCTAAAAAGTGTAGATGATGAAACACTTATCTTTAAAAAAAATGTTTTAAAATCTACTTTAAAATAGGGTATATTTAAGATTTTGTTGGAATCAAATTTCTAAGATCTACAAAACGTACACTCCATACCAATGCGCAAAGCCACTTACGGACATTTTCTTGAAGGCCTAATTGTCTTGCATTTTCAACACTTTAGGTATTGTACCTTTTAAATGTTCCAACTTGCTGCATCTGCCTTTTGCTCCACATGTTAAACAAGTTTGGCAGACTGAGGTCCGTTAATATGACCATTGTCTTGCTGGCCTATGAGGAGAGACAGATTCCCTTAGGGACCACAGGTGGAGTGGAGCTCAGGGGACAGGCTCCTCTGGGCTCCTGAACCTCTCTGTGTGAATGGCCCTCCTGTTCAGCATAAACCCAGGCCCTCAGGCTGCACTTTAAACTGGGATATATCATCACTGCAGGACCTGCATACGTTCTGTCAGCAGGAGCCCTGAAAACGTCAAGAACATGTGAGTAACTTACAGTTTTTTTTTCTCTCTCTCTATTTAGAAATACGTTGTGAACGGTTGGGACAGATGATGGACCTCTTTGTAATTTTGGTTGGTCATATATAAAGATGAAATTTAATTTGTTTGATTTACATACCCATTACATGTATGTTCTGTCCTATTTGTCAGGTATAAAACTGAATGCAATTTAACCTTAAGCCATTGATGTTTGAACTACTCACCTGAAATTCAGAAGAAAATGCCTCGACTGGTTAGGATGCTTAATTTGCTAACAAGTTCACATTTAAATATTGTTTTAAGTTAGTTTTATCTTTCTCTATTTTCTACTTCAGTCTTTCCTACTTACTTATGAGATATATTTAAGCACTGGATTTTGAATATAAGGTTCCTATTTAATCATGCAACGCACCAATTAGTCTGACTTGATCTTATTTAGTTTACATGACTTAAACTGAACTTTTGTATCACAGGTACTCTTAAACTCCAGTCTTTAAGCATCAAAAATGCCAGTCTTCAGGGATATGCTGATGTTTGTGGCAATCGTTTCCATCTCGGCGTCAGTCCATTGTCAAAAATTGCCAAGTAAGTTTAAATCATGCGATATCTGCATTAACGTAGCATGTTTAAATAAATCTGACATTCTACACACAGAAACAGTATGTTGGTAGAGCATGATTATGCAATTCTAATCTCACCTTTTAAAGAGATAGCTGAATCAAAACAGGCAATCTGGTAAAATTAGAGAAAAAACATTTGTGAAGATTTCTTTTTTATTTATTTATTTTTCACCATGGTTGCTGTATTTCCACAGTGTGACCAGCAGGTGTCAGTGTGTGTCAGTTCATCGTTGCTCAGTCAGTATTTCCAGTAGAGTCAGTGTAGCTGTTCTGAGGTCATCCTGAGGTTAATGTGTGTACATAAAGCTTCAATGTGCTGCCACTGGGGCTCGATGCCATGGTAAATTAACCAGCTGGCACAATGCTTCTTTGACTGAATTAACTGCCAATAAAAATGTACAGTACGGTTAGGAGAGAAAACAGGACATTTCCTCTGCTTACGTCTAAATATCTGAAATCAGAACCTCGTCCAGCTTTCATTCACAATTTCTTGCCTTAAAAGACACACTAAAGTCACACTGGGGTAATACGAACTCAAACACAAATCACCTTGTGTTGAGAGTTCAGGAGCCAAAATACACCTTTAGGAAAAATAAACATGCTGCTCGAGCATAATGGCTTTGATGGATTATGTCATTATTCACAACACTGAGTAATGTAGCTACTTAACAGAAATCAGAGATATCAGCCCTGACGTATGATTCAGAAGCAGACCAGCTACTCTAATTGTTAAACTGAAGTGACGTCAAACTATGACTAAATGTTTGTGCTGTGAGGTTTTGATCTGCTGGAGGAGTTCCATGTTCCTGAGTCGAAAGGAGTGAAGAGAGTGGATGGGTCTGAAGCTGAGGCAGTGGCCTACCGCATCAACCCCTCCATTCATTTACAGAAGACACTGAGGTATTGTTCTTCACTAGATAATACAGTAGTATTACATGAAAAGAAAATTATGCATTCAAGCTGACTTGGTTTCACTTACCTGTCCATGCTTACATGTGCATGTATTCCATAAAAGATAACTATGTTTGCACGCGTTTAAAGCCTGTTAAATGTATTTTCTTTCCTTTTTAAAAAAGCAATTTCAGAAACATATCTTCTGTTACTATAAGCAACATGTTGTGAATAATATTCACTGCTGCACCATCTGTTGTCCTCTTCTGATAGAAATACTGTGTTCAAGCTTCCCTTTGGCTAAGGTCTTCTCTCCAAGGTTTACATTCCAGCAGGACAATGTCCTGGAACATACAGCAAACGCTACAGTAAAATGCTTTAGATCATGGGTGTCCCGCTCCAGTCCTCAACGGCCGGTTTCCTGCCAGATTTAGATGTGTCTCTGCTCCAACACAGCTGATTCAAATGGTCCAACTCACTCCTCAGCATGTCAAAGTTCTGCACAGGCCTGCTGACGAATCGTTGTTTGATTCAAGTGTGTTGAACAAGGCCAAGACCTCAAACATTCAGGATGCCAACCCTTGAGGGATGGATTTGAACTCGTCTTCTTTAGAGCAAAGCAGTACGATATTTTGTAAAGCATTTCGTGGACTGTGATAAGATTACACAGAAAACTTAACAGATAATAAAAATTTGCAACTGGTGAGATTTACCTCCAAATAAAGTGCTCAAATTGCTGCTGTGGTTATATTGTGAGGTTAACGGGATTGGAAATGATCTTAATTTTCATCTGGAGTATCATAACTTGATGTTAACCATTTCACAAAAAGCATATGTGGGTATTGCAGATGTTTCAAAAATCCGAATTTGATCATGGTTGGTCCATTTTACTCTCAATTGAATTTAGTTTATGAAACCCATCTGTTTCACCAAAAGCTCTTCAGCGTTTCTTTTTTTTATTTGCTTTTAGATTTATTCAGCTCTTTGAATCTTAATCTCAGTCTTTTTGCACAGTGATGTGTATCCAGATGGACTTCCCACTGAATACTCCATTATAACAACATTTAAAGTGACCAATGACACTGCTCAGACGTCCTGGAACCTTTGGCAAGTCAGTGACCCAGAAGGACGAGAACAAGTCGGCCTGCGTTTCCAGCCTGATGGACGGTCGTTGGACTTTTTTTACACTGGTCCACAGGGGACGCAGATGGTGAGGACTTTCCAAGGTTTGCAAAAATTGTTTAACAGGGAGTGGCACAAGTTGGCTCTGAGCGTAAAGGGCAGCCAAGTAAGGCTGCTGATTGACTGCAAGGAGATCAGAGTGGAGAGCATCGATGAGCCGAGGCCAGTCATCCGACAAGGCTACACATCCATCGTGAAACGGGCTGCAGGAGACCGATCCGCTTCCGTATGTTGTAATCTTTTGTATTTGGGTAACAATGAAATTTGTCGAAGTGTTAATAAAATTATTCATTTTCTGTTACGTCTTATTGTCATCTAGGTGGATCTCCAGCAGATGCAAGTGTCTTGTGATCCAGAGCAGGCTTATTCAGAGAGCTGCTGTGAGCTCTCCGGTGTGGTAAGTCATCTACAGTGCTAAAGAGATGTTTCCATACACTCATCATGGGCATAATTGTCACATTAGTGTTGGGTTATTAATGGAGCATTTTAGCCATTTTTCCCCCAGAGTGGAATGACCATCCAACAAACAACTTCTATAATCTGAGAAATCTAGAAACAGGTGCATAAGTTTGAATTTATTGTTAATTTTTCTATAAAACACTTATGAGTAAAATCAGACATGTGTGATATATGTGTATATGTACAATTTTGATCCAGTGCAAATGAAGAAAAATTCTCAATCAATTTAAACTTCAACATCCAATTCCAGTAAATCACTTAAGAAATGCGTTGTATGAAAATTTTCCCTACCTGAAAAAGAATGTTTCCTTCATGTGATTAAGTACAACTTTAATGTGATACATATGCTCGTGACAAACTCATGTTCATCACAAGCATATGTAAACTCTGCCTTTTCAGCCTCAAACGTTGATGCACTTCAGTTATTATACAAAAGCGTTAAGCTTCAAACCTACGCTGGTGTCTGTCTGCCCAGTGCGGGGGATATGCAGAGATCGGCCTCACAGCTGGAAGAGCAACTTGTAAATGCATGCATG
Organism: Poecilia latipinna; assembly: GCF_001443285.1. Classification (NCBI taxonomy): domain Eukaryota; kingdom Metazoa; phylum Chordata; class Actinopteri; order Cyprinodontiformes; family Poeciliidae; genus Poecilia; species Poecilia latipinna. Next base: position 428,251 of record NW_015112683.1, on the reverse strand, counting down.
GACAACCAGGATTTCAGGGCTCTCCGGGGCCAAAGGTGATTGCACCTGCATGGAAAACTTGTTGTACGTGACTTGAAACTATTCTGACATGCATGCCTCCTGATCCATAGGGTCACAGAGGGCTTCCAGGAAAACCCGGAGACCAAGGAAGACTGGGCAACTGGGTAAATAAATACAACATGTTAAACTGTCATGCAAGCATCGAGACTTGCACAATACAATATGATTCATGTTCTCAGCATGAGTACAATTGAGTTGTTCTCGCTGCACCCTGAGGAGTTGAGTTGACTCTAAAGTGACAGTGTAAGACTGTGGAAAATACAAGTAAGAAACTCGACTGAGACACCAATGAATGGAAACAGATCTCGAAACGAAGGCTCTTAGTGATTGTAAACACAAGGGCTCCGAGTGTAGTCTTGTGACGATTATTTTAAGGAGTCTGAGATAAACACAAAATAGACACATAATGGTACAGAATTTGTTTTTGCAGTTCCGAAATAGCAATTTCAGTATTAAAGTGTTAACCCCGTCAGTTTTCAAAGAAGGATTTCTCTCAAACTGGCTCAAGATAAGAGGATTTCCAATGGTTTTGAGTTTGGGAAGAAACCAAGCCAGATGTTCTAATGAGTCCCACATGCAGAAAAAAAACTAACTGTAAAAATAACTGTACCCTCCGATGATCTGGTAATGAGCACGGGTAAAGCTGTTTAACCAAACTGCTTTCCTATGGTGATATTCATGTGAATAATCAGACAGATTTATCTCAGGAAGACCATATTGGGGGTGGGGAAACATGGAAGGTATTATTACAGAAGAAAATCCCCCGCTAAAGGAGCCAGTTGCACATACAAGAGCGAACCACAGACGCTGTTATTTCCACTTTGAATTTATGTCTTGTTAATCTCTTTGATGCTTTGCAGTAAAACTCCGAGAGTTTTAATAATCCTCAAGAGAATACGTGTTTAAGACGGAGATTTTTCTCCCGTTTTTTTTTTTTTTTTTTTAAACATGTGATGGTTTGGCGTTCATCTTGTCCGCAGACTCAAACAAAACTCGTTCCGGTGCCTGAAGAAACACATGTAGATGGACATACATCCAGAGCACATTTCCAGAGCTCTACATGCTACATGTTCATGTCTTCAGTTGTTGCAGTAGCTCATCTGGGAGGAAACATCTGTCTCCAGTAACTGGTTTAAAGTTTTGAGCTCCTGCCAGGTTGTGAATCACAAAGCCACAACTTATGTGCTTTCTCGACGGCATCCAAGGAGGGCATGTACTGGCACAGGTACATGGATATGCCCATCTCAGGTGGTGGGTGGTCCTTCAGTTGGACAAGCTGTCCGGCCCACATAAATGCAATAAATGTCACAAAATCTCTGAGGTTAACCTCTGTCCAGCTGTCTCCACTGAATGCACACAGTTAGGTGAAATGGTCAAATAAACTGACAACACAGAGGTGTCCGGGCCTTGTTTCGACAGTTTGTTGTCTCGGTTTAATGCAGGCAAAGCAATGGAAAGCGCTTTTCCATCTACAACTCAGGAAGTCTCCATCTGTGCAAACAATTACTGTTGTATTTATGACTAATGTTTCCTGAATCTGGCTTTTCTATTTTTTTCCGCAAATGTGATAAATGCAACCCTTGCAAAGTTAGGATCCCCAAAATCCCATGAAACAAAAAGAAACAACACAATAACAGGTGCATTTTAGTAAATTGCACACAGGATGATACATTAGTTAATTTTTTTATTGATTTAGAACATTATTACTTACAGGTAAAGACATCCTATGGCTCTTGTGAGGCACTAAGGAAGCCCATATTGTTTTAATAGTTGTTTTCAGTTCATCTGCTCAACACAATACAAGGAATCAGAAGCAAATTTCTCTTTAATTTTTGAATGACATTTTTCTTCCAATACTTTTCTGTCCTCTCAACTTTCCATTAATGTACTTGGATACAGCAATGACCTTGTGAGACTTATCGCCCTTGTGGAGTGTATCAGTGACCTTTCGCTGGACAACTGTCAAGTCAGCAGTCTCATTCATGCCCATGATTGTGAAGGGCATAGCATTCAGATTACTGTCAAAAAGTATCTGCAAAATTTCCATAAAAATCATTGTATACTTTTATTTTTGTAATTAAATCTTGATGTCTAATCACCTAAATTACTATGGATAAATAATAAAAATATGTTACTCTGTGTAATAAATGTCTAATAAGTTTCAGTTTTCAGTTGAAATGAATAAACTTTTCTATAATATAATTTAAAACGTACTTCTATTTGGAAATTTCAAACCTATTAAATTCAAAATAGTACAAAGAAATCATGAAAAAATTCAAACTGTAAAAAATGTACTTTTAGCTCTGTTTGTTTTACAAAATAAATGAATTTTGGACTTACCTTCAGGTTTTGAAATGATTAAAAGTGGGTTCATATTACACGGCTTGCAAAAGCTGCAGGCCAGGCTTAAATCTTAGGTTAGTGTGTTGCTTGAACGATTTGTTTATTTCTATTTATTTCTTTGGTGATATCAGCAAGAAAATCACAAACCACATCCTACACTTGTTACAAGAGCACAGCTTCAGTATAAACAACAAATTCAAAGTGCTGCAGGGCAACAAGTCACGCTTGTGATTTCTTGTAGGGAATCCGTGGAAACACAGGGGACTACGGAAACATTGGTGAGACGGGACCGAAGGTGAGCTTCGTCTCTGTACCTGAGTGCTCCGCTCTTTTGCTGTCTCATGCATAGACTGAATTAATGAAGACTTATGTGCACATCCTCAGGGCGAGCAAGGAATCAAAGGAGAAAAAGGGATGAGAGGACCCTGGGGACAAAGGGTAATTTATTGCTTCTGTTCATCCTATCATTTATGATGAAACACCACAAGTGTGCATGAACGGGATGCTGTGTTCGCAGGGAGAGAGAGGTCCGCAAGGGCTGAAAGGACTAAAAGGAGCTGCGGGCTTTAAGGTATGTTTGTTGCTGCAGCTGCATGATTTCAAAGCTAACTTTTAATTGGACTTATTTGTAATCAAAGGGAATTCGTGGACTTCCTGGAGACATTGGGGAGGCTGGGAAAGCAGGAGAAGTGGTATGGTGACTTGTTCAGTTTCAGGAGTAAAACCCTTTCAATATAACTGCTGTATTAATTACTCTTTTATCTCCTTTAAGGGCACTAAAGGGCTTCAAGGATATCCAGGGATTCCGGGGTTTGAAGGAGTGAAGGTATTTGTGGGTCTTTCCTATTTAGATGATTTGCTTCTCATTTTAAATCATCAGACCTCATCGCTCTGCATTTTCAGGGCCAAAAAGGGAATTCTGGGGCTACGGGGCGGCTTGGACCCAGAGGAAAGCAGGTGGGTTGTGGTGGGATTCCCTGTTCCATTATCCACAGTGGGACATGCTTAATGTTTTGTTTCTATGTTCACAATCCCCCCATGTGACCACAGAGGGCTATTAAATCATCTCTGACGGGGTAAAACACTGGAATCAGACTGCAGTGGGTTTTTTGGCTGTTGTGCCGTTTCCATAAACAGCATTAGTTCATGTGGCTGGATTTTGGCGCAGATGTAAAGGCCTGAACTGTATCAACATGAGCGAATGAGTCACTGAAAGAAGAGCCTAAGTCGCATTGATAATTCCTTGTGCTGTAAATGAAAGAGGGCTTCCCCGTTCATTGTGTTGTCTTATGGATGTCGCCTTCAGAGTAACTTTCTCATCGGTTTTGTTTCACATGCTGACTTGACAGGGTATTGTAGGGGATCCTGGAGAAAGGGGAGCTCCTGGAGAGAAGGGAAGGCCAGTGAGTATAAAAAAGGATATCAAAAATGATCAAAGAAAACAAATATATGTTAAGTGGAATTAATGTGATTTTTTTTTTTTTTACTTGTAAAATTCAGGGTATCCAAGGATCTGTAGGCAGAGCTGGGACTATAGGATCAAAAGTAATGATAAAGCCGACACAAACACTGCATTACATAACACAATGGTTCTCACATTTTGTATCACAAGTATGCCAAAAAATGTTAAGTTTTCTAAGTACTGCCAACTTCCCTGATATTTTATATTTTAAACGTCACAACAGGAAATTGACATTTCCTGTTCGGTGAAAAAAAAAAAAAATGTATGTGCTTAACTGGACAAATGATGCATTTTCAATTTTCTTTCTTCTACTGACAATTTTACATTTTCCTAGTGTAGAAAATGATGAGAAAGGTCCTTATAAGTTGGAATTCTGAGAGGTAAAAAGTCTCTCAGCTCTTAACTCTTTGTCCAATATGGTTGCCTTGCTTATAAAGCATTTATTTGCACATTTGACATTTTCTCTCATGAGGTCTTTTGTACATTCAGCACTTCTCGACTTACTTTAGTAAACATGATGCTGCAGAAATCAAAATGTAGTAAATATGTTTTCCTAAGTCTGTGTTGCTGCTGCAGTTAGCCTGACCGCTGAATCTATCAATTATCACATCCCACTGGATATTAAACTTGGAACTGTAACACAGTTAAGTTGGATTTTGAGTCATTTTCATATGTAAGTTCTAAATTTAGAGATTGATGGAACCCAAGTCATTTCAGCACCACCCATGGTCCAATTCTGAGGTCAAACTATCAACTACATTGATAGTTGGTTTACATTCAATGTTTCGCTCTATTTTAAGAGTGTGGTAGGAAAAAAAGAATGGCATAAAACATTTTCTTATTCACTCTGTAGTGTGACATTGTCAAGTGTTTCACAAAGTCACCTGCTAGTCAGTCTCCTTCTCTTGGAAGCTTGCTGAAGTTGAGCTTTGAGACGAATCATAGAGAAAAGCAGCAAGAAGATCGAGGCCAGACAGTATGGCCTTAACTTGCCAGATTGAGCAGTAATAAATGCTTTTATTTGCAATGCACTCTTTAAATCCATCCATCCATCCATTTTCTGAACACCCTTGTCCCTCAGTGGGGTCGGGAGGGGTGCTGGTGCCTATCTCCAGCTAACGTTCCGGGCGAGAGGCGGGGTACATCCTGGACAGGTCGCCAGTCTGTCGCAACTCTTTAAATCATTTATTAAATTTTTGTGTGAATGTCCTGCACAGATTTAAGTTTTCCTTGCATACTCCAACCCTAACCCTTTTCAACACCAATGGCAGCTAACAAACCACCAGTCTGAGAACCATGACACTAACATACGTTTGAAATACTTAGTACACTTTTTACTAATGGTTTGGACATCTCTAGGGTATTATTGGAGATCCGGGTTTACCTGGTAGAGATGGTGATCCAGGAATAGAGGTATTAGCTTCTGTTTTATACATTTCTCTTGAGTTTTTTGAGCGTCCTCTCATTATCCTGTAAATGTAATCTTTTTTCTTGCAGGCATATCAAGGACCCCAGGGTCTCAGTGGAAAACCTGGGCGTATCGGTGGAAAGGTCTGATCTTTTTTCGGTTCCGTAAATAAATGTGAAATGGAGTTGTTTTTGGCAGATTGATTTATTGCCATTTGTATTTTTTATTTTATTTTTTTTACAGGGAGAGAAGGGCACCCTGGGGCCAGCAGGAGAAATGGGTCCCCAAGGCCAAACTGTAAGTCACATTTTCAAGCCCTTCAGTCGCTGCAGACAAGCATATAATACATTTTGTCTGTAAAGTAGTTTGCCATCTTAAAGGGAAACGACAAAGAATAAAGCAGACTCTCCATTGGTTTATAAATGTCTTACTCTCAAGGGACTGAGCGGTTACAAAGGTTCTGCGGGAAAGCCAGGAAGACCTGGATTTATTGGTCCACCTGGACCTACTGTAAGTGCTCCCAAAGAATTTTCTTGACTCTTTCAAACACCAGTTAATTTCCCTCAATCAATTAAAGCATGTTAACTCTTTACAGGGTCACGTGGGTGTACCTGGAAAACCAGGAATCAAGGTAAAACATCCTCTGACCATTGGAGAGAGAGCGAAATGTTTCATGGTGGCTACTCAGGATTTATTTTCTGAGTCACTGAGTCACAAAGATTACACGTTTTTCAGATGCACTGTCTTTCCAAACCTATACTTTTTACTGGTTTTGAAAGAAATGTTGCACTTTTAGGAACTCAACTAAAGATCCACTGAGTTAATATACAGACTACTTAAAAGTGTCACCTAAATTTCTGCAATGCAGTGCATGCAAATGGTAAATACATAACTGCTGTTGAGGCTTTACTCCCCTCGCTTGTAATGAGAGTGCATAATTACCAAAGTGCCCCTCTGGGCCTGTTCGTGATATTTACAGACCAAGCCAAGCCAACGAAGATGACAGATTTTCCAGAAAGCACAAACAGCTGTTCGAGTTTCCTTGGCATGCTCTGGCAAAAGTAAACAAATCTAATCGGAAAGAACCGACGACGCTTGGAGCAGAGAGTTGCATCTACATATACATATAGCATAAAAATCAACAAAAAAATATATTTAGAGGCATGCAAGTATGAGTTAATAAACATTAAATTTAATGAGAATGAACAGGATTGTTCCTTAGGGATTGAAAAGTATGCCAAATTTTACACATGAAGATTAGCACTTGTCAGTGAAAAAAATGAAGCTGATACACTCTGCAGAGAGAAAATGAAAGGAATTTTGTTGTTTTTGTTCAGTGTTATTCCTCCATGAACTTGCAGCTTTGCAAAGTTGATGGTTTGACCTGAAATCTTGCACTTTGTCAGGTTACGCCTCAGTCCCACACATACTGGCTTCAGTAAGACACAACATCTGTTAAGTGCTTTTTCTACATAAGCTGCAGGACTGATCAGTTGAAACACCATAAAGTCTAATCTGATCATTGCATTTTATGGTGATTACAATAATTTACAACAAATAGCTAAACATGGGCCAAAAAAAGTGAAATAAAAAAAAAGGTAAAAGAAAATTGTGAACCCAAATTTTTTCTATTTTTTATTCATACAGTATATTTTTTCTTTCAAAATAGGACACAGTTTATTTTGGGATATTTAATCTACAATCTATTGGCGAGCTCTTACATTTAATTTGTTTTGCACAGGGTGACACAGGAATCCAAGGAATTAAAGGAGTTAAAGGTGCAGAGGTAAGGCTTCACGTATTGAATATGTTCTTTTGTTTGACATTATTTCTCTTACTTCTGTTTTTTCAATACTTAATTACGTGTTTTTACAGGGAGCAAAAGGAGTGAAAGGCCTAAATGGAAGGGTGAGCTTCAGTCTAAACTACTGATAATAATTATAGTAGGGTGACCAATCTCTGAAACTGATCGAATTATCTATGTATTGAAAGAACAGAACTCATCTAATATAAATAGATTATAGCCAGTCGTGCAGCAAAACTACTGACCCTATGGAAATGATTTCAGTTTATAAAAATAAAATAATAATCAATTGCCAATGGTGAGTTCTGTCATTCAGCAGAAAACTCGAGCAGGTGTGTCATATATAAATATGATACTCTTGACTATATTTTGGTTGGGATCATCTCCATTCATTTGATGGCACTTGCAAAGTTAATAGTTGGAAAAGTCCAACATGAATCCATCAAATAACATTCCTTACATATCTGGAGCATCTGCAGATGCGATAAGAGCAGAAACGCCCACTGCTACGACAAAATGAGTCTTGCACATTTCTCAAATGTTATCTGTCACATTTGGTTTCTGTTTTGAAATGTTCATGCTTGTATGTTGTTCAAATATTCAAACTTGTAAAAACAAAACAATAAAAAAAACAACAACAACAACAACCACCACACTCTAGGCTTTTATTATAAGATCAGGAATTTGTTTTTATTGTAAGCAGGTTTGTTCTATTTTGACTCTGGTAGCTGTGTTGTAGAGGCCTAAATTTTGAGCTTACTTTTCTTTTATATCTGATCTGCTGCTCTATCCTCTCCCTGTGCAATTAATGATCTGTAGGTTGGAGACAGAGGTGAGCCAGGTGCTCAGGGAGGCAGGGGGAAGCGTGGTCCTGCAGGCCTACCCGGTCGCTCAGGTCCTTTTGGAGGAAAAGGGATTCGAGGTGAAGGAGGACCTGATGGCTTTCAGGGACTCCCAGGACCTCCGGTAAGTAATGACAGCAACATTAATACAACAATGTTATCTATAGTGTAGAGGTTGTGTTTTCCATGATTTACCAAATTTGTCCAGCGTGGCATGGAGTTGATCAGCTTGAGGTGATCTAGCTTCCTTTAAAAGCAACCTTCAGTTTTATAAATGAAATGAACCATGGACCCCAGCCTATTAATTTACTCAAAACTGTTTAATGAGCTTCTCTGACAAATCTTCTCAGGACTGCAGTTATCTCCATGGGTAGTGTGCTTTATTTCCCACCACAACTTTAGTCTTTAATTATTTTTTTCTTAATATGTTTGAATACAGCCCTCTGGCAATAGACTTTGTTCTTTGCAATGAACTTTTGTAACCTATTGGTGCCTGTCTAATTGTTAAATTAGCAGTCTTTCATTAACATTTTATTCAAACTGAACTTTGATTTTTTTTTTTACTTGTCAAATGTAATCATCCCATTTAACAGACATAAATACAAGAAATACTTACTTAATAATTACTCTTGTTCTAATATTTTTTTCTTTCGCAAAACTAAATACAAGTTTCATTTTCTGAACATTATTACTGAAAAAAAAATCGCCCTCTGATGAAATTTTAATTTGTTGAGGTGCAGTCATAGTAGTTTTTCAGTCTGTTCTTGAGTAATGTACGGAAGCGCATTGCTATCACGCAGGAAAAAAAAATTTTGAGATACGTATCACGTTATAACGTGATACGTATCTCGTTAAAACGTGATACGTATCTCGTTAAAACGTGATACGTATCTCGTTAAAACGTGTTATGTATCTCGTTAAAACGTGATACGTATCTCGTTAAAACGTGATAGTATCTCGTTAAAACGTGATAGTTATCTCGTTAAAACGTGATACGTATCACGTTATAACGAGATAATAATACGTTTTAACGAGATACGTATCACGTTATAACGAGAAACTATCACGTTTTAACGAGATACTATCACGTTTTAACGAGATACGTATCACGTTTTAACGAGATACATAACACGTTTTAACGAGATACGTATCACGTTTTAACGAGATACATAACACGTTTTAACGAGATACGTATCACGTTTTAA
>NW_015112683.1:406300-416102 GCF_001443285.1 Poecilia latipinna | reverse complement strand
TACGTATCACGTTTTAACGACATACGTATCACGTTATAACGAGATACTATCACGTTTTAACGAGATACATAACACGTTTTAACGAGATACGTATCACGTTTTAACGAGATACGTATCACGTTATAACGAGATACTATCACGTTTTAACGAGATACGTATCACGTTATAACGAGATACGTATCATGTTTTAACGAGATAACTATCACGTTTTAACGAGATACTATCACGTTTTAACAAGATACGTATCACGTTATAACGTGATAGCGCTCGAATTTTTTTTTTTCCTGCGTGATAGCAATGTGCTTCCGTAGTAATGTCACCAAGAACAACAGAGTAGTATTTTTCTAAGTAATTCTATTGCTATCAAGCCCACACATTTTTTAGTAACACATTTGCTGTCAAGAACACATGTAGCCAGCTTCTCGTTAACTCAGAGTTGTGTGTGAGTCACAGGAACACTTACATTTAGTGTGGCTGTAAACTCACTCACTAAATCTCCTCAGAGACACAAGTAATTGCTCCAAATTGACCTGTTCCGCAGCCAGGTGACCTGCAGGGATGTCTATACTAATGATTTTTCACACAGGGTCCAACGCTTCCAGCTGAACATGTGATTGAAGTTTGTAAGAAGGTGGTCCTGGAGCAGATGTCCACCTTTGCCAACTCAGTAAAGAGGACGTGTGCTGCAGTTTGTCCTCTCTACGGGGACGTTCCCATGGGTGCCCCTGGTCCCCCCGGACAGAAAGGACCCGCGGGGCCTCCTGTAAGTTTTGCTGTTGTTGATGAAGCATCATGCTGAACTCCTGCAGAACCTTTGGCATCAGAGCTTTGTCTTAGTGTTATACATGCATGCATTGCTCACTTTTGACTTTTGCTCTTCCGACTGAGCCACATGCAGCATTGCAAGGGTCTGGACTGGACTGGGAAGGCTAAAGTATTTGGCAGAAAAACTCGGAATAAAAACATTGCAATTTTCCACGTCTCCATGAGGACAGATAAGGAGTCACAGACAAGACAAGACACTTGGTCTGTGTTGAGTGGTTCTTGGCTGTCTTTCAATTGGACAGCCTTCCTCACATTATACAATGGAGAATCAATTCATGTTCCACGGCTCTTCACTGCAGGAATTTTAATGCTGAAAAATATTTTTGAAGCCGTGACTCCATTGAATTGTTCAATATTTATTATTATGCTGAGTAACCTTGATGTTTGGCTGGTCATTGGCCAAAATGCACAGCTCTTAAGTTTTTTAAAGAAATGTATTTACACTGAGGATACACATAGAATATTTTTGTGTCATATAGTGTAACTAACAGTTTGTTTTGTGATGGTGCTGCCAGGGTGACCCTGGTACTGATGGTGTTGCTGGGGAAACGGGCCTACCAGGATTCTATGGAGAAGGTGGTGAGCCAGGCCGACAAGGAGAATCAGGTATTAAAATCATGTTTTAGGAATCCAATTTGTTCACAGCAAAAACTGTAAAACACTGTTTTCAATGCAGTAAATCTCAGTTTCAGACAGAATGGTGGAAAAAATTATTTTTTTTTTAGCACCAAGTAGAGGAAAACAAGCTTTAGGTGCACTATGAATGCACAGTACTGTCACTATATCCTATATCACATGGATAATTTTCAAATGGAGCAATAAGTATTTTATAAATAAACACTCGTGGGTCACTTTATAAGGTGTACATGTTTACATACATGTACACCTTATACATGTATATAATTAGCTGAGATGGAAAGTTCATCTCAGCTAATTATGTCACAGCAACTCAGTTTAATGTGTCACCCTTGGTTGAAGCATTTGGGTTTATCCAGAAACTGATTTGTGGTGAATGGCCTGTACTTGTATAGTGCTTTATCTAGTCCAGAGGACCCCAAAGCACTTTACATTACATCACCCATTCATGCACACATTCACACATTGATGGTGGTAAGCTACTACATTGCAGCCACAGCTGCCAAGAAGCGAGGCTGCCATGCACCGGAGCCACCAGGTTCTCTCACCGCAAGGTGGGCAAAGTATCTTTCCCAAAGACTGACTGACACAGACAGAGCACGGCTGATCATCTACAGGGCCTGTCATGCACAACCCCTGATCAGAAAAAATAGCAAATACCCAGTAAGCAGCAATTAATACCTTTTTGAGCTCAAAGAATACCATGCAACAATTTGCACATTGGAGGTGTGTGCAGTTTTCTCCACCAGTTAGAAGGAGAACTTAGTATTTAGCCAACATGTATCTTTGTGTAAGGGGCCTTATCATGACACTGTATTTAATTGACTATTTGCTTCATGGCAAGAGAGCCAAAGCAAAGACGGAGTAGAATATCTACAACGTCAGTGTTTCCTTGAGAATTTCAATAAATTTCTTGAGGCTTTGGGGTCCCATCACTGTTTCTCCTTTAAATATTCTGATCTACACTTGTACATGTGTGGGTCACCTATTATAAACAATTTTTTTGATGCTGCTATCTAGGCTAGGCTTCTCTAGACCCCTTACATAAGGCGACCATGAAATGCACCATGATGTGTATAAGGTGAACTACCACACCATCTCCACAGAAATATTCTTTATGAACTCAGGTCACATAAAGGCATCAGGGACCCTGTGAAGACCGTGTTTGTTCAGTATGAAAATCTGTGAAAAGCAATTCAGCCAATGTCAGTTCCTCACCTTGTTCATAATATGAGACAAAAATGTGAATCTGGTTGAAACATGGACATTAAGATGTTGTTGCTTTTGTGTTTTTCAGGAGAGGTACAGGGAGAAAGTCATGAAAGAAAAAAATGTTTAATGAAAATCTACTACTAGCGTTTACTGGTGATTTGAAATGTGATTTAAATACCCGCAGATGCTTCTCAGTGGTGAAGTTCCAGCTGCAGATAATATATTTCAAAGTATGTTTTCACAAGGATTTTAGGTTCTCATGCAAGCTGTCGAAATAACAAAGTATTCCCAAACTGTTCCAAGACGTGTATCTGACAGTGATCGCTGGAACATGCTTTCTTTCATTATCATGAATGATGCTGACACCTGCGTTTGCAGTTGGCTACTGCGAAAAGATTAATCGTTTTGGATGAATTGCAGGTGACAGAGGAGAGCATGGTGATAAAGGAGTCAAAGGTTATGGCATTCCTGGCTTCACCGGCGATCAGGGACCAAAGGGTAATTTGATCGTTTAATAAGTGTTGGTTGATTATTTAGCTATAAAGAAGAAATATTAAATCATTCCCAGATTTGGGCTTGTTGTAATTTTCAGACTGTGTTTTACTGATCCTTGGCTTTAAGTTCCAGGGAAACCATGTGGAGGTTTTTCGCAGAAGTGTTGTTACATCACAATGTGTTGTTTGCCAAAACAGAAATAGTATTTCTGTGGAAGTTTTCTTTTCCTGGAATCTGTAGAAAGAACATTTCTGTTCAGCTAAACGAACATTTCTGCCCCAATTCACAGGTCAGCGTGGGCGTCCCGGCAGAGCCTTTAATGGTCAGCCTGGAAAACCGGGTGAAAGGGGACATGCAGGCCGGCCGGGGCTCAGGGGCCACCCAGGTCTCAGGGGCCCCCCAGGCGTCTGTGTGACCTCTGGATGTGCTGAGCAGAACTCACTGCTCAGTGGGACACGCCAGCCAGCACCACAGAGGCTGAGAAATCGCTCCTAAAAGGAAAAGAGTCTAACTAGGAGGATAAACTTTTATCAAAGTCTTCTCTTGTTGGGCTGTTTAAAACATTTTAATGTAAATATTCTAAATAAACCTTTGCTGTAGTCTTGAAACAAATGTCTCCAGAGGAAACATTCAGAGGAACAAAATATGATTGTTTGAAGAAATAACTTTATTTTGGAGTTTTATATAAAATGATTTACTCACCTCTTACTGGTCTTTAATCATCTAGGTTTTTTCAAATTTAAAAATAATGATAATTGAATCAATGCCATGGTGTGTCATAACAAGGGCAAACACTAAATCCTGTTGGGAGATGTGAAAAATGTATACACATATTACTCCATGATGTTTGACTCTCAAGTGAATAAATAATTATAAATAGATAAACAGCTTATAGTGCTGTTTGACATATTTTCCACACATATTTGACAGAGCTTTGATAGCTTATTAAACAAAAAGGCCATTTTGTCGGAAGGCTAGGCTTTGCAGTAGCACTTCAGTGAAAGTGATAAAATGAATGAATGAAATCATCAACCTTCTTGTATTTCCAGTTCAATTCAGTTAAGTTAAACTCTGTTCATTTATTTTTATTTTCTTTTCAGTTTACAGCAAATGTCATTTCACTCTTAAATCAACTTCTTCAAGCTCTCACTCAGCAGTAAGCAGGCTCACTTTGAGCTAAAACATTGTGTCTCTTTTCTTCATGAACTATCTAAAACACTTACCTCCAAATAGAGACATCAGGATGAGCTGCACTCTGGTTCCTCGTGTAAAAAACAACATTGTTAAGCTCAGGGTTTATTACTGTCTAATTAAGACTTGCCTTAACTTTTACCAAATGAGGAAGGCAATAAAATGTTCATGATGTCTTCAGACGTAATCTTTAGAATTAAAGCAGTAGTAATGTTTTTGTACCATGACCACAGATGGTAACAAAGCTATTTGATGAAAAAAAAAAAAAAGAAACAAAACAATGCATGGTGGTTTTTCATTCGCTCCAGTGACTTTATGAGTGAAGTGAGGCAACTTCTGACTAATGACGATAATACACATATTTAAAGCTGCAATATGTAACTTCTACAAAAAATATTTTTTTGCATATTTGTTGAAAGTATCACAATGTCACCCCAATATGAGATAATCTATGAAAAAAATTAGCTCCTCTACCTTCTGCCACTGCCCCCGGTGTTAACTACAAGCAACTAATCAGTGGGGCAGTTTTAACAAATACATAAAAACACATGTTTTTTTTTAAATAAAAATTACATACTGTAGCTTTGAGTTCCTTTTATTCCTTGGCATTGACATGCACATAGAGTGGCTGAATTGGGTTCAAATACAGGGACCAACCAGTGGAACTTGACTGGATTTGTCAGTGGATGTCCTTTTCAATGCTGTTTCAATTTTTCCATCATTATCAAAAATATATTTACTCATTAAAAAAATACTTTCACGATGAGCTCTAGTCCCAAATGTGTTATTTGGGAGCTATATTAAATGCAGACAGTTATCCTCCTATCCTTTTGTTACTGCTGCATCATGTGTGCCTTCCTTGCAGCCCTCGTTTATTCAACCAAAGTATCCACCTCTGTCATGGAAACTATGACTAATTCATAATCCTGAATTTGCTTTCTGGGCTCAGCAGCTTGCTTCAGACCTGCTCACAATTTATTTCTGTGGCGGACCAGAAGAGCTCATGGTGAACATGACTTGATTCATACAAGTTGAATAAAATGTCCCCGTACAGTTGAGCCTCAAAGTAATAGTGTTAAATCAAAAGTTATTTGAGGTCTCATGTCGTCCACCAGACAGTTATTTCAACATTTAAGAGTGGCTGCCAGACCTTGTTCATGTAACTTTGGTTTTGATGACGTGAACGTGAGAGCGTTTTTGAGGCTGTTACTGTAACTGCGACTGTAGATTTGTCTGTTTATACTAACACAAACTGCACCGCATCAACCAAGTAAACATACAGGCAAAGCATGACTTTAGCAGGTAGATCCATAACAATCTGTCACTGATTTAATTTACAATTAAACATAATGCATTATGCACAAGTTATATGTATGTTATATGTATGTTTTAGCCATTTGTTTAATTTATATTTATTTCTAGTTAAGTTGTTTTTCAAGAAGACCACACACACATGATAATAAAGTCAAGTTTGCGGAGTTCAGTTTTAGCTGAAACATTTGATCTGCTGATGATCATGAGGAAAGTAGATGGAAAAACAAGAATTGGAGTTAAATTACTTTTACGTGATTCTGTTTAAAGGTTTTGATGAAGGTATTTTGAAGCTTAAAGGCAATGCCTATCTGCGGATCGTCACTGCTTCAAGGCTGCTCAAATGCATTCTTCGTGCATAAGGTTAAAATTCTGGGGCCATCAGTTGTAAGGACTTTAGATGATTCAATTTAACATTCTATGTGCTGATCATCAGAGGGCGACACTCTTCCAATCTCTAAAATCTCACTACATTGCCTTCTGAGTCTGAAACAGTTAGGTGAGGTATGGTGCCTTGCAAAAGTCTTTATTTATGAAGTAATGCATTATTGAGTTGCATTACGCAACACTGTTAAAGTTCCAGGTGCTTAATATAAAGAAATCAAAGCTTTATTAAATCAAATCAAAACATCTTCCATCTTTAATGCAAAGGGATCTCGTACAGTTTAACCAATAAACATACAGATATGTCACAAGGAAATATATGAAAAAAAAGTATTAACTTCATTGCAAGTCTGCATACCCTAAGTGAAAACTGTTGAAGCACATTTTAATAGGATTTTAGTTTAGCATTCAGTCTTCTCCAGTATGTGTCCTCTCTATGTTCTTCAAATTGTTTAACCTTTGCGGACATTTCTTGTGCAGAGCCAGGGTGAAAACTATGCCACAATTTAGACAAGTGTCATCTTTTTATTACAAAATGTGAAACCTCATCTGTGCAATAATCATGTCTGTTGAGGCATGTCCTTTAGTAAGGAAAATTATATCCAGTCCAGTGATTCAAAGGTTCCGTCCTTCGTCTATTCTGTGTCAAAACTACCAAAGACAGACTATGAACAAACAGCAGCAGACCTACACAAAGTACACATCCAAAAGTCTTCAGCAACAGGAAAAACAGAAGGATGTTACTCTTAAGCAATATTATATCAGTTCTGTCCTCCCACCATGAAATATTGTGGTGGCAATGTCATACTGGAGGAAGGATATTTGGCAACAAGCATCGATCCTCACTCATGGAAAGACAGATGGAGCTAAGTAGAGGGGAAACCCCTGAAGTAGGAATGTTATGGTCAGCAAATCTGCAGTTCCTGTTTTTGCTCCAGACGCTTGTTTGGTGATTATGCCCCTGGTATGGGTTGCCACTGACAAATAATTGGTTTTCAGATATAAGGATTTAACCAAGAGGTTTCCATCTAAAAGAATGCAAGCTGAATTTATTTTTGTTTTAACTCAGAATACACTGTTTCTTTGCAAAAATAGGATATTATACCATAAGACACAACGGTATATCAATGCAATTTCACACATGCTCATATGTTAGAAGGGCCTAGTCGAAGTTCAGACCTAATTCCAATGCAGACCTAAAACTACTTTTGAAAAAAAAAAATCAATCATCATATGACTGATTAAGTGATCAATTTCATGAATATATACATTACTTCCATATACAAACAATCAACATTGATATTGTTTCTAAATTAATATTAACTTG
Source organism: Poecilia latipinna (assembly GCF_001443285.1). Lineage (NCBI taxonomy): Eukaryota > Metazoa > Chordata > Actinopteri > Cyprinodontiformes > Poeciliidae > Poecilia > Poecilia latipinna. Next base: position 408,721 of record NW_015112683.1, on the reverse strand, counting down.
TTTTCTTTGCGTCACTTGGGGTCTGAAAGCACTGTATCTTATTTGTTATTTGACCATTTTTCATTTTCTGCAAATAAATAGAAACATTTTGCTTGGAATTTCAGATGTGTTGTCAGTAGTTCATAGAATAAAAGAACAATGTTCATTTTACTCAAGTATACATCTATGAACAGCAAAATCAGAGAAGCTGATAATTAGCGGTTTTACTAATGTCCCTTCCTTCTTACTAACTGTACTCCATTAAAAGTTTGAGAAGTTCTGCAAGATGGAGAGCACATAAAAAGCCACAAATTCATTTGAAATCATGTCTCTGCTCACATAGTCATTAGAATTGGGTTGCACATGATGTATACAGCTATTTGGTTTCTAGTCTCACTTTAATTTATGTATGTTCTCACAAACTAACATGGTGGCATTAAGTTCCAAACAAATGTCATCTAATTACAGTGGTTTCACTGAAGTATAATTATGATAATGTCGTCTTGCTTATTTCGTTGTCCTCATGTTTCCAGACCTGACCTCAAAAATCATAGTGGCCATCTCAGCGGAAATAAATAGACTGGTTCTCAGCAACGTCGCTTCCTTCGAAACACATGCACCTCCTTCGGAGAAGACAGAAAATTACTCAGCATCGGAAAGTCTGGTGTCTCAAACAGAATGGCCACTCCCAGGGTCCAGGACACCAGCCCAGTATTTGCATTCGAGAGCCGCCAGAGTGTGCTGAGGCTCAGGGTCAACAAGGCCATTGCAATGAAATCCCTGCCATGCTCACACAAAGGGAAAAATGCCTTAGGAATATCAGTATACAAAACAATCTCAATTCATTTCAGAATGCTTGATAAACAAGGTGCAGATCAAGTCAATTGATGATGTTACTTAAACATGCATGTTTGGTCAAAGCAGAGAATTATTAGGATAATTGTTATAATTCTGCTAATACATTGAATTGTTATATTTTTCTCTGAAATTTAGCTGAAAATGACCTGAAAACAATATTTTGGAATAGTAGGCCACCAAATGTTACCTGGGAATCTGGCATCAGGACCTGGAAATTGTCCCTCTGTTACCTTGCCTACTTAAAATTTTATTAAAATTTTAAATTGATAAAAAAAAACAAAAAAAAAAAACAACATTATTATTAGGAGCCGTCTGTCTGCTTCTGTGAACTGTTCTGTCCCCTGTTCTAAATGTGCTTCGCACATCGTAAGATTGCTTGGAGCCTTCCTTTATAACCAGAGTCCAACCATGATAAGACATGTTCAAGAGGATTAAAGTGAAATCTGCCTACTCCACAGATAACAGCTGCAAATCAGCATTGCTAATGTCTTCCAGCTGTTCATGGAAGCCCCTTTCACACCTTGTCCGCTCCTAATTCATCCATTGTAATTTGTTGTTCCCTCCTAATATCTCGTGGAATTGGAGTGATGGAATGTAGAGCAAAGAATAACAGATGCCGTTAAGTTTTCCCAGTATAGCAGAATTAGCCAGTTTGTCAAGTAATTGTTCTGCTCAAGAAATAAAATAAAGAAACTCCCTGTTCTTTAGTTTGCTCTCTGTCCAAACCATCAACTCTTGGAAGAAGATTGTGTTCATTACTGTTATTTTCCTTTTAGGCAAACCAACACGGGCTTTCTTCTTTACTATTTTCATGCTCCCCTTATCAGCTTCTCTTTCCACGCATGATAATTGAGTGTGGCTGTGCGCCAGTAAAAGTCGGGAGTAAAAGGGGGGTCGGAGGGAGGATAGGAAGACATACAGAAACGGAAGACAGAGAGAGCGTCTACAAAGGGCAGGCTCTTATTCAGCTGAGAAACATGTGCGCTTCTTTCCAGGTCCAGTTTCTGCAAGCGCAGGGCTCCGAGCAGTATTGATCACTGGCTGTCAATGAGAGGATTACCAGGATTACACTCAAAGGTTTGGACACTTAATGGTAACACTTGTTTTTCTTTGTGCAATTTGTACTTTTTTAAATTAAAAAAAAAAAAAAAATTTAAGATTTTTTTTTTTTTTTTTTTTTTTTTTACAGTTCTGCAATGCTATTCACGTATTATTATACAACTGTGCAAATGTGATGCAATACATACACTGATGCTTTAGAAAGGGTGCAAGCAAATTATTGGTATGAATTTGATATTTTTTTCTTTTGCTGTGTCTTCTTAAACCTTTCCCAATACTGCAAATATATCTTAAGATTTTGTTTAATGAGTAAGATTCCGGAAAACTTTTGCAACACCTCGACACATATTTAAGATATTACATCTGTCATCACCTCTTGTTCTATCACCATGTGGAGAATGAATGAAATCATCTGAATATTTTTCTGCTATTTCATTTCTTGGACTGAAGACATTTTTTTTTTTTTTTTTTTTTTTTTTTTTTAAAAACTCCAAAAAAATTTTTCCCAAAAAATATTTTACTAAA
>NW_015112683.1:376965-403198 GCF_001443285.1 Poecilia latipinna | reverse complement strand
AATTTTTTTGCTTTTTTTTTTTTTTGGGTGAAGAAAATTTTTTTTTTTTTTTTTTTTTTTTTTGTTAAATCAGTCCAAAAGATTTGCATCACAACATTGCATGACTAGTATCATGTATGCGTTTTTTCATGCAAAAGTTCTGTTTCCACCAGGACCAGTTTGACAACAGAAAACATCTACTTGTAAGGATGTTTTTGAGGTAAACTGTGAAAGCCAAGGACTTAACAAGATAATGTTTCACATGGCACTATTTAGCTGCTTGGATATGTTGAACAGATTTGGCAGCATTAAATCCCCCTTGGTCTTGGCAAGGATTCCACATGCTGAACAGCAGTTGTTGTTTCTGGAATGGAACATTGTTCTCTTGCCAAGTTTACAACAGATTATGTGTGTATATGTAACTTTAGTTGTCCAAACAGAGTTCAGATCTTCAGTTTCATAACACGAAAACCTGTTTTAGTATGTTGTACTTCAGTTACACATATCGTAATAAAGGTACTGGCAAGTGGAACTAAGTATCAGGTCTGATGCAGTCATTAAATCAGTGTGATTGATGTCACTCACGCTGAACAGATGGGACTTTCTGTGGAGACTTTCATTTGGTCAGCAGTTTCCTGAACGGCATCCTTAGCTAAACCAAAACCGCTACTAAAAAATAACCCAAAAGATTTTAATATTTGTGGCTCAGCATATGAAGAATGTCAACCACATTTCCACAAATTGTAATTCTGCAATCATTGTAGCTTTTTACCAAAAGTTGCTTGGATACATTTTACAGGTTCTAACCTAAAACACAGGTGTGCCCCACACACCTCCCTCGTGTAAGCCTCGAAACACTGCACCTGCGATATTGCATTGGGCATTATTATGATTGGATGAAGAAGGAGACACTTCACCATGACTACATGTGTTTAGTTTCTGTCGGCAGCAGGAATTTTACCGCCTGACAGTGTAAATTAATTCCATGTGCCTCAAGTAGAGACGCAGAAATACTGGGTTTGGGGAAAGTCAGTTGAGGAGAAACTCATCCCAGCAGCTGGATGCTGCCAGTGAGGGGGTTTTCCAACAGCCTACTCCAGATCTCCAGAGGGGGAAAAAAATTCAGAGGAAAATGACTTACACAACTACAGCAGCTGAACGCCTCCCCCTGCCTTGAATGTGTTGCTACGGATTTACATGTTGGAAAAATGCAGTCATGTTGAAGTGTCTGACCCCTGTTTGGCTACACTGGAATAGAAGCCATTGGGGAGGGCAAGGGTAATTCCCTGGCCACTGTTTTGGTGACATACGAAGACGCGTCATCATTTAAAGAAGTTAAAAGGAACATGTTGACTTCTTTCCAGTAACATTCTTTACCTTGTGTTTTATTCTGTGTGGCATATCTGGTCCTCATTTTAGCTTTATTTTAGGGAAGTCAGCAGTTTTACAAACTGGAAACCAGAATAAAGTACACAGCCAAACAAACAGCTTTAAAAACAATTGCTTTCTGCTGACTGAACTCTCCTCGACATTACTTTCCATTATTATTACTGCACATGTTGGTCACAGCACAACCAGGAATTACAGTGTATTCAGTAGTTATGCATGAGAGTTTTCCTTCTTAATTTATGCTTTCCAAATTGGGCATTGTGTTGCATGCAATGGCTTTCATGCCACTGCATTTTTAAACATCCTTCTCACATTTTAATGTAAAGTGATTGGTTGAATGAGAGGCAGGTCACTGCTAAGTCAACAGAGACACACAATTGGAGCAGAACTTAAATTTTGGTTTTCACTACTAATTAAGGCACACTACTCTCTCCCTCACCCATTTTTAAATTGATAAAAAATGATGTTTGTAAATTGCTACTTCAAGCCATGAAGTTGTATAGTTAGTTGTCAATTCATCCACCATCGAGATTAGAGCTTAAAACTTTCATGCTGTGACAGATACCTGTTATAATAGCTTCCTTTTCTGAAGATGACAAAGTCCTACAAGTGGTTTTCTCCATCAGAGAAAAAACAGGCTGAGTACAATTTCCAAGTAAAGCATGAGAGTGGAGTTTTCCTATAGCCGTCTGTTGCCTCTGGGTCCAGGACAGACTGTGATTTGAGGAAGCAGACGATAATCCAACAGGAAACTATGAGATGAAACTGGCAGTGCCATGTATAGTAGAATTACGGAATAAGTTAAAGGGAAAAGTTGATCTGTTACAATGATTCAAGCTTGTTATTCTGTGATCTAGTGGAGGAGAATGTTTGAATCTTCTCTTTGTACCTAAATATCCATGATTATATATAGACACTTCAAAACACAGGGATTTGCTAGCATGTTTGCACTCTGTTTTGATATGACTTGTAAAAATTCACCTTGTAACATATTTTAGTGCAGGTCAAGTTGATCATGTGTGGGCAAAACTTTTAGAAAAAGTTGTTCCCCCCCTTTGAATACTTAAGCAATTTTGTTTTGAATGTTATAACTCTGAATCACAAGGGCTTCAACTGCATTCTGTGCAGTGCTTTCTCATACACTGAAAGCTCTCTTTGGAAATCTTAGTGCAGTGGGGAGAACAAATCATATCACTCGACAGTAAAGGGAGTAACAGTAGCCTTCACAGTTTGTAGCTTGCTGCTTTATAATAACATCCCTTCGGATGTTATTTTAAGTTGTGAAAAAGGGCTTTCAGACCCTGTCAGCTTTCATGTATGACAATAGGGAGTGAAAGGGGTGTGTCTTACAACTTGTAGAGGTTTTCCCTCAAAGAATTTTCCCAGTGCGAATAAGCTCTGTGTTGTGGTCCTTGTTCATGCAGCCCAAATCCATTTAATGGTTTTAATGCAACCCGATTTATTATGTGTGACTATCATTGTGTTATTATCTTTATTAGCTTTTGATCAAACTATATTATATAAGCAAGTAAGTTGTGAGCATGAAAACAGGTTTTGATTTTAATATAAACACAGTTTTCTGTTTCTCTCGGGGTACAACAGTCATTCTCACAGACAACTTTTTTCTGAGTTTTTTCAGAGATTTCTTAGCTTTCACTGAGAAGAGCTGTGATTGGGACCACATTTACCTCCACTTTGATCAGGGAGTCCCTAATAATTGCTGTCAGGAATGATTCACACAAAAATGACATCTGACATGTATCTTGTCTCCTTTCCAAAACACTTAGTAATATCTATCAAGTCAGAAATAATAAAACGCACATCACAAAATATATGATATGTGTGTTCTTTATTTTTGGAACTGAAAGCATGATTTCCTTTTTACTGTAGGTGCACCGTTAAAAATCAAGACAGCTGTATGATGGGTTGCAAAATGTTTTCCATGCATTGGCTCCTAAGATGCCTGTGCTTTGTGCTTCTGACTTTGATCAGTGCAGCGCAAGATGAAAACTTGAGAAGTAAGAGAATTTCATTTTATTGCACTTAATTATGCTTATCCATGTGTCTTAAACAGTCGGTTTCATTCATTTAGTAAAAAAAAAAAAAACAAAAAAAAAAACAATTTGGGGTTGGCAAATTGATCATAGGCCACATTCATTCCTCTGTGCTTTTTTTTTTTATTAATCAATGTGTTCTGTTTTATGTCAGGCTGCAGGACCGCTCCATGTGATCTAGTTTTTATTTTAGACGGCTCATGGAGTGTTGAGGATGTCAACTTTGAAATTGTAAAGCGATGGCTTGTCAACATCACAACCAGCTTCAACATTGGACAGAAGTTTACTCAGGTCGGTGTGGTCCAGTATAGTGATGACCCAATTTTAGAAATACCTCTGGGGAAGTTCTCCTCAAACAAAGATCTTATCAAAGCAATGCAACAGATTGACTACATGGGAGGAAACACAAGGACGGGGACCGCCATTAAGTTTGCCACTGACAAATTGTTTGGACTCTCCGAAAGGGGTCCAGCAGGCATTTCCAGAATTGCTGTTGTCCTCACAGATGGGAAATCTCAAGATGAGGTCATGAAAGCAGCCGAGGAAGCAAGAAAAAAAGGGATAATTCTGTTTGCAATTGGAGTTGGGCCAGAGACGGAAGAGAACGAGTTGAGGGACATTGCAAACAAACCTTCCACAACTTACGTGTTCTCTGTTGAGGACTACAAAGCAATTACCAGGATTATACAGGTCATACGTCAGAAACTATGTGAAGGTAAGAAGCTTCTGGTCAGGTAATTCGCATCATGCAGTAACAAACTTCTTTGCTAGTTCATGGTGTTTTCCTGTTACAGAGACAGTTTGTCCAGCAAAAATTCCCATAGATTCCCGTGACGAGAAGGGCTTTGATATTCTGTTAAGTTTAAACTTAGCTAAGAAAACTAAAAAAACACAAGGATCATTTTACGGCACTAAAGCCTATGAAGTCACATCTTTTGTTGACTTGAGTGAAGCTACAAGGTAATAACAGCTACACTTTGAAATTCTCCTCCGTCTTCATGTGATAGTTAACCACTTTCCTCTTAACTCACGCAGGAGCCTTTTTCCTGATGGCTTCCCTCCATCATATGTTTTTGTGGCCACACTGAGGTATAAAGGATCTGTAGCCGTGGAGAAGTGGGACCTGTGGAGAATACAGACCCATGACGGAGATCCTCAGATGGCAGTGACAATGGACGGTCTGGATAATACTGTCATGTTCACAACAACCAGTAATACACCAAATACAATTCAAACTGTCACATTTTCACAACAGACTGCAAGGGTAAGCTCCCACTGCTTTTATTCTGAAATGGCTTCACAGTTTGATTTAAAATCTGCTCAAAAAAATAAAATAGAAAAATTTAAAAAAAGCAGGGAGTGGCACTCTTTTAATGGTATATTGCTAAAATAACTGCTAGATATTAAAAATTCTGGTTATGGGTAAATGGGCAATATATATCTACTCACAGGACATCTAAAGAACTTGGTACAATTAAAATAAGCAAAAATATCCAGGCGGAGATTTGAAACTCAGGCCTCAAGGGGTTAAATGAAGAAATTCTAGGTAACTCCATAGTTTCCCCCCTGTGCAGTACTGTAGATGTTGTGATCCAGATAGACCCTCTGTGGTGCCATTCACTCCAGTCGACAGGTGGTTTTCTCACATGTGGTTTGACCCTGAAAAGTCAGTTCAACACACTGCATCAAAGCTGATGAGTGGGAGGGAAGCTAAAATGATTATCAATAATCAAACAGCAGCCGCAGTCAACACACCCTCATCCTTTATTGGCGTAAACAGTGTGAAAATATGACTTTCTCCTACACCCAATTATCATGGGTAAGATCATGAAGGAGAAAAATTCGAAAGAGGAGTGAGTGCTTTTTTTATTCATGTGAATTGCACGTAACTAGATATTTTGTACAGACAGATGGCACATACGAAGCTACACAATACTGTTAAACAATGTAGATTGTTTTTCTGCACAGGATTTGGCTGCTGATTAAGTTTGTCAGTTGCATTGCTGACCGACATGTGAAATACACTATACTATACCGGTACTTTATGCTTGTGTGTTGCACCTTTGCTTAATGCAAAGATAATGTGGCACAAGAAGCATTTAGATCAAGAAGTCAGACCCTATTTACTTTTACAGAACTCACTCAAAGTAACACTGCTCTAACACTGGTTCTAATTGACCCATCACTTTATGCGTTCTGTAGTACACGTTCTATTTTATAAAGCCATAGCTTTATTGAATGTAAACCGTACAAACAAAAAAAAAAAAAGCTGTTTTTTTCCCCTAAAGATGTAGAAACCATGAAAACAATAGAGCCCTTGTCTGGGATTTATAGAAGAAAAACTTCTATGTCCACAAGTTAGTAATGAGTGGCTTTTCTGATGTCGTAGCTGACCACAAAATCAACAACTTAAAGCCACAGAGCAATTAAGTCTGAAAATGGCCCTCTGGTTTTGTTAGTATTTTGAGGGCTTTGCTTTCAGGACAAAGTTAATCCACATTCTGAATAAGAAGGTATATGCATTCTCCACACTCTGAAGTGTTTTACAAGCTTAGATTGTTAAATCTTCTTTCTATGAACGCATACGTTACATTTATAAGGGCAACAATTGATTGATTTTAATTGGTCTATTGCAGTTGTGGAAGAAGTTGCTATCCATTTGCTAGTAGTCATGTTGTCTCCTAGACCTGTTTGACCATAGCTTGAGAATATATATATACTGAGTAGTTCTTTGTTTCTTAGTTTCTTTGTAGAATTAGATCAATGTGTGCTACCATTTTTATTTCAATCAGATGGTGACCACCAACCTGAAAACTCATGACTTTTATTTGCTTTGTCTGATCAAAGAAGCTGTTTGATGAAAAGTGGCACCAGCTGCGGCTACTGGTAACCGAAGAGGATGTTACTCTTTATGTTGATGATCTTCAAATGGAGACACAGCCTCTCGAGCCCTCTGTCGGCATTTTCATCAATGGAAAAACCCAAGTTGGAAAATATGTAAACAAGGAAACAACTGTGCCTGTAAGCGTATCCTGGTCCTTTTTTTTTTAACTTGATCAATTACCTAAATTATTATTAATTGAATCTTCTGTTCTCAAGATTTTAGGACTAGCTGTTTTATTAATCTCATTTAGCACAATTATTTCAAAAAATAATGCTTGCAAATGTTCAGTTCTCTCAATCTTGACTGTTGACATTTAACATAGTGAATGGACTTCTGTAAGAAGATTTTTGTAACTGGGTGCAAATTTTTACTTAGCCACTAAATAACTCAATTATAGGTAGAGTATAAATATTAACAATAAAACAACCTTTAGATGCAGCTAACTTTACCACATTAAGTCTGGTACTTGTGTAAAATTGTAACTAGTTTGCTTTTTTGCTGCAAAATACTGTATTGTTTTAATCCAGACTGATTTACATCCCTGATAATACAGATGTGTGTGTGTTTTTTATGAGGCTAGAAATTTAACAAATGGGGCTTATATGAAACAGATTTTCCGGAGCCTTTTTACCACCAGCATCGTCAGAACACCAAATCATGGAAGAATAGTGTAATGTTGCTTGAACACCCAGGGAGGTCTGGCAACATGAAGCAGCCCAGTACCCAGTGAGGGCACTTACTTGTTTCTTTAGCTCCTATAAAATGGTAATTTCAATTCATTGGTGGCACTGCTCGAATAAAACGCAGTCTAATGTTACACAATTACTTCCTATGTTCAAATCAGCTTCTTTTGCATAGTCTTATTGAGATTCCCAAAAGTAAAAGTTTTTATTTAACACTTTTTTCCCCCCTTAAACCATTTATGTTTAGTTTGAAATCCAGAAACTTCGCATTTACTGTGACCCTGAGCAGAACACCAGAGAGACTGCATGTGAAATACCTGGAGTTGTGAGTACATCTTCACCTACCTATGACCTCCTCTGACCTTTTCTCTGAGGCATATGGCCTATAAGGATGCCAAAGCATCTCAGGATGTGCTAAATTCTCAACTTCCACTGCTTTACACAGCATAGCGCTTCCTTGCTCTATATTTCATCTCTGCGGGGTACTGACATTCTTTATAGGAAAGTTGCAACTCGCCATGTAATCCTAAAGCCACATCTGGCATGCATTAATTGATCTGCTGAAGGAAGACTTATGGCTTCGAGTCAAACATGCTGCACTCTATATATATATATATATATATATATATATATATATATATATATATATATATATATATATATAATTTTATTGCTTCTTGGCTGTGAATTTTTGGCCTGTTTTTATTTTGGCTTTAAACTGCCACAGACACAAAGTTATTGCCAAAATACTGCTTCTAATCTGAAGATATTCAAAAGAAAGATCAGTAGAAACAATGTAGAAAGATGTAAAAAACAAAACCTTCCCATTTATTAACACAGCTTTCTGTTTTTGGTGTGTTTTCTGTTGATTATAGCTTGTTTAAAGTGTGTGTAATTAAGCTTTCAAAAAATATATAGTTAATTTTTGGCAATTCATCATTAAAGAAGATCTATTTACTTTTTAACACTGAGTCAGATTGATTTGTCAAACATTTTGCTTGCCTGTTTCAGTGCTCCAACCATGCTGATTACACTGAACCAACACCAGAACCTTGTGCTTGTCCTCCTGGACCTCCTGGACCACCAGGAACAGCAGTCAGTTTTTCTTTTTTTCTTCTTCCCATGCCCCTTCTACCTCGTGTTGTGAGGATGCTTAATTGTGTTATATTTAAATGATGCAACTTGTAAATATAAACCTTGAAAACAGTTTTGACCTTTCAGAGCAAAGGATCCTGGTTGTTAAAGTGGTACTGAAATCATGCACACATAAACTGAAACAGAAATCTTTCAACTGTGGCAGATTTTTGGGAATGATTAATATAATATGGCTTATTTGATATATTGGTAAGCCTGCTAGAAATCAGGTCACTCTAGGCTTGAGAAAATTGTGTTAACTCCCAGGAGCTGTCTAGATTCTGTTTCATTCAGACAGCGAGTCCATGACTTTGCACTTTGCAAATAGGTCAAATTAAACGGCTGCAACAGCAATTATTAGATTTAGAACAGTTTGAGAGGTCTTAGTACTTTAATGTCTTTAATGGGTAAACAGTTCTCAGCAGTTAAATTCAAGCTGGCAATTTAGAATAACTTAAAGTTCCCTTCAGACCAAGATCCAATGTATCCGTCCCTAAAAAATAGCAGACCACTTGCTTAATAAGGAGCGCTTGAAAAAGAAAATCAGAAACGACGTAGAATATGGCTTGTCTTTTTCATTTTTCCGTTAGCGGATAGTAGTGATTTACAAAAGTAACAGCTAATTCACAAGGTTCTTAGATATCGCCAAGAAAAAAACAAACTTGTTAATTAAAACCTTCAATACATGGTTTCAGGGAGCTTTTTCTTTTATAAGGTTGCAAAATGTGCTTTTACAACATTTCCTAATAGATCCACAATGCCTGGAGTGTAGCTGGCTTGCAGATGTTCCATGTGGCTCCAAACAGTAAATTTTGCATTAGACAAACCCGCTTGATCAGCAGTTGATGGATAAATAAACAACAGCTCAAGCAGAAACATGTTGACACCATTAATGTTTGCACTAGGTCCATTGTACAAAAAGGTTGTTCAATAAAGGATAACTTTTTTAGTCAAAACGACTAAAGCACTTTTTATTTTTACACGTTTTTAGGGGGAAAAAGGAAGCTCGGGTATCCCTGGACAACCTGGACCTGCTGGTGCTGATGGTAAGCCTGTGAGTACTACATAAATAATTATACAAACACACAGCAAATAACCGGTAATAGTTCGATTAAAAATAACAATAAAATTGTTGTAAATACCGCTTTTTCTGTTCAGTGACCTTTTACACAAAAATATGTCATATTATGTCCCACTGGACAACACAGGATCTATTGTGCTTTACAAAAGTATTCCCAGCCCTTAAACATTTAAATTTATGACCAAATGTATTTTAGAGAAGCTGAACACTATCATGCCATAACATGATGCGTGATACTATTGTAGAAATGTGATAATATTGAACAAATGGGACAATTGTATTGAACATGCGTGACAATGACATTACATAAACATGACACAGGTTTTGTACAAATGTGATAATACATTGTGCCAATGTGATAATTATATTGCATAAATGTTATTTCTTCCACATGGTAGCAGTAGTATGCTTTTAGTTTGTATTGAAGAGACATAGGTTAATTTGATGCATGTGATGAGAAATGAATGTTTAAAATATATATTTTGTTGTTATTCCTAAGGAGACCTTGCTATATGCCACAATAAGTATAGTGAAACCTATCATGTTTGCACAACTTTCAAGTCCTATTCCAAATTCTCAGTTTCAAATGTTGGCTTGACCATTCAATTCACCCTAGTCTCTTACTTCTAACAGGTTTTTGTTTCAGGATTATAATGTATTTACTCAATAATCTATCTTTAAACACTAAGCATCTGACCTGCTGCTTCCACTCTCCATGGTGTTTCTACTTCTATCTTTTGCCAAATCTCTATTGTGCTCAGGATGGTATATAGTGTCAGATCATGTTAAACAGAAGAAATTATTTATAAATTAAACTTCTCCTCCTGCTGTTTTGCCTGTCCACTTTGCCTGTCATTGCATCTGATCCCCTTCGTCGGGTGTTTTCCACTGCTTGTCTGGTTAGGAGCCACTCTTTCCATATCCACATAAAATACTAGAACAGGGAAATCCCAGGCAGTCCCAATCCTCGAGAACGGGTTTCCTGGAACTCTTGGATGTGTTCTTGGTCTAACATGCTTCAATTAAATAGCTGAATTATCTCCTCAGTGCAGTCAAGTTCTCCACAGTGCTGCTAATGACATAATTATTTGACTCAGCTGTATTGGAAGCAGAAAAACATCTAAAACCTACAGGACACCAGTCCTGGACTAAACTGTAATACTCAAAGCTTGGGATATTGTTTAATAAACTAACTTACGTCTCATGATGCTGTTTGTTCTCTTATGTTCGATAACAAAAACTTTTGGTGCTGCTGTATTTATACTGAGATTGGATGACACACAGGTGGATTTGCTAATTAAGTGAATTCTCCAGGCAGTTGGTTGCACAGGTTATTATTTGTGCTCGACAGAGGAGGCTGAATAATTAAGAGGGTATAAGTGAATTGGTAAGAGACTGCAATTACCATTACCTTTGATAAATTATGGCTACCTTAATTTTTCAATTGTCTAATTGGATAATTAAGGTTGGAGAATTACCTAAAGTAAAACCTAATTTGAATGATATTGTTATCTTTTCTGTTAGCTTTTCATCCTTTGCAAATGTCAGGGTGATAAAAACTAACAACATTACGTGCTTATCTTATCACGGTTCTTAAAAAGCAGTTGAATGTCCATGATGCTGATCTGTGAACCAGTGGCTCCACTGTGCTCTTTTGTAGGAAATTCCATTGCATCAAGGCAACTTTCAGCCTGGTGACTAACATGAAAGTGGCCAAGCACAATTTATATTGTAGCACATAGCAGTGTTTCCTCACGGCACATTGCTCTGCATGTTTTGGACACTTCCCTCTTCTAATAAGACACCTGATTTAGACAACAACAGCTCAGCAAAAACGTGTTAGTCACCCATCAGTTGAAATGATATGTGCTTGAAGCAGGGAAACATCTAAGACATTCAGAGCAGTGCGCCTTGAGGAACAAGGTTGAGACCTACTGGTATGTAGTATATAGTATGATCAAATGCAATAGGATTAGTTTCTGTCCTGCCACGTGGGAAAGTGAGCCAGTACCAATGTTCTTTACAAATGTTGATGTTTGATATCACATTTATTTCAAATGTTTTTTCTTATTTTGTTTCTTATTATAGAAAATGAACATGTATACAACTTTATCTAAAGTTCAGTGGAAGAGTTTAATTGTGTCTCGCCTCTGAATAGATTCAATTAAGTGTTTAATCAACCATCAATAATTTGTTAAATCTGAAGGGTATTCCTGGCCTTAGAGGACTTCCTGGGCTTCCAGGTCCACCAGGACTTAAGGTAAATCAGTATTTTGTTGCCATACCAAAAATAGTCATTTGGTGATCACTATCCTGAAAAAAAGGTGCCTTTTTGTGTCAATTTCATTAGGGGGCACGAGGAGCAGATGGGTACAAAGGCGAGCAAGGGAGACCGGGTGTTATGGTAGGAAGGTCAAAATGTTCATTTATGGCACAGTTAATTGAGTGGAAGTGTTCTGTCTTCTGACTTTTTAGTGTTTTAGTGTAAGTCTGCTTTTTCCTTTGCTTAGGGCGAACGGGGTATGCCTGGATTACCTGGACTGCCAGGGCAGCAAGGAGAGAAGGTGCCAACGCCGAAATCAACTATATTTTTGCTCATTTATAGATAAATAGCCTTTATCTATAGTCAAACTCAAACATAGGCATCATGTAGGCAATCTGACAGCACTGAAAAAACAATTCTGAAAAAAAAGTGATCTATATAGTTTTGTTATTCATGACTCTACAAGCAGCTCTTGTTTAGGTATTTTGAATTAGACTTAAAAGAAAAATTAATCATAAAAATAAGGAAAAACAAGGGAAACACATCTCAAATTATATTATATTCAATACAATATAATATATATATATATATATATATATATATATATATATATATCATCATTCAAATTCAGACATTCCACCAGTTGTATACAGTCACATAAACAATTTGCACACACTATGAGAGTTGTGTCTTTAACTTATTTTGACATATGAAGTAAGAGTGAATATGCTAAGATCAAAAGAGGTCTGAGGAAATGCCAACCTGCTCAGATTTAGCAAACCAAGCAAGTTCTGCCTGAAACCAGACCACAAAATGTAAACGAATAAAAATAAATAAATAGAAGTGAAAACAAATCTTTTAAATAGCTTTGTAAAATAAAATAAATAAATAAATAAATAAATAAATAAATAAATAAATAAATAAATAAATAAAATTACAAGATCCAGCTCCATTTAATGAACAGTAAATCTTATTTCTGGAAAGACCAAAATTATATTTAACTGTTAAGGTTTAAGGAGATGAAAGAGACTGGATTTTCAGGAAACTCTTGATTCGCACATCACTTCTGATTTGAACATGGCTGCATCAATTGTAATCGTGTGCAAGATTTCTTTAGATTTTAACTGCCATTTGAAGCCAAAGGCAAATTTCCACATGTATTTCTGTGCAATGACGAATATTATTATTAAAAATTACCCTCTCTGCCTGAGGAAGAGATTGTTTTTGTTTGTTTTCTTTTCTGAAAGAATGTCAGATGCAAATTTTGATGCAAATTTCTTGGAGCGATAAAAGTTGTTACATTTTAGTCCAAAAAGAGGATATTCTTTTTTCCTCCATTTATTTTTCTTCAAATAACAGATTTTCCACACAAATCTCCATTAACAGGCAGTTTTTGAGTCAGTGATAAGGGATGTCATAAACGTTTGGCTCAATCAGAACAGTAGAACAATGACATGTTTTCATAGCCTGAAGATCACTGAATACTAATAAAAAAATCATTCAACAATATTTTCATTAAATGATTAAATTTTATGATGGTTTGGATAAAAGCTACATTCTTGAAGTGGTATTCTCCAAGCTCGTGGAAGGAAAGACGTCCTGAGAGTTTCTTGGGATTGGTAGTATAAAAGAAAGTTATTGTCAACCCTTGTTTATTGACTCATAAGGTTGGTATACCACATTGTGTTCAAACACATCTACGTCATGGGACTGTGACAAACAAGATTCTTTTCTTTTACTTACACGTTCAGTTTCTGCATAGCACAATCTGAGGGCTTTGTCCTGTGATATTTGTTTTTTGTCAACGGACAGAAATAATGATTTAAAACTAGTTTGAAGGAAGCTGGAGTCAGACTGAGTAAAACACAAACAATTTGTGACCAAACTTCTGGGTTTGTGGCTGTGTTGTGAACATGGACGGACATTTCCCGGCTTGAAAACAGACTCAGAGTTATATATGGTTCCTCAAGTCTCATTTCAAAAAACTTTCACTTATGAGCAGGACCAGACTCCAATGCTTTTGGCTCCTCCACAAATAAAATTGTGGCCAACTGGCGATCAATTTTTAAACTAGCCTTCAAAGGAGCCAAGTCAAAAACAAATATTTGAATGAGAAAACTGATTTTCCACTTGTGCAAGTCAAATTCTGTTTGCCCTCAGGAAAGAACTTTCATAAAGGACAGCATAATAATAATTAAAAAAAAAAAAATCAAAAGAATCTAAGCAGTTCTCAAACTTGATTTTTCCAAACAGCAAAGAGCCATTTAAGGTTCTCTTTATGTTCAGAGGTCTTTTAGGGTAAAGGCTTTCCCCTTATGTCCAAGCACATTTGTGTCTACCTCCAAAAAGTCTAAGACATTTAGAATGCTGAGTAAAGGAAACATTGTCATAATTGTTCACGAAAGGAAACCACTTTAAGGCATAATTCAAAACCATTTGTATTTATAATATTGCCACTTTATTACCACTGTCTAATGAACAGTTTATGGGCTCTCCCTCTAGCTATTCTCGAAAATCATGGTCCACAATTTCCCCAAAACACTGCATACGTAGCCGCTCCCAAGAGGTTGTTGCTCCAAGGGCTCAATGAGATACTGACGTCTCTCTGATGGCTGATAGATGATGAACTCTAGCACTGTGGTTGAATTATGAATATATCTGATGTAACTGTTCACGTCCGTCACTGCCGTGATTTTTAATGACTTATCGCATGAACAATTCACTGGTGATGTTAATTTTATTAGCTATTTAATGGAAACAGTGCAGTTGTAAAATTGTGTTTCCTCATTATTAGCCAAATTTAGGCAGAGATTTGCGTACATTTTTAATGGAAAGCTAATGATATCAGCAGAATTTGTCACTGACTGAGATTTGTTGATAGTTTTTCATTTCACAGTATACATCTTACCTGTTGAACACCATTTGTTCTATGCGCTAAATGGAGTAGCTAAAGTGCTGTCATATTAATTGGATGGTCATGGAGTTAAAAAATAGGCTCGTCTATGCAGCTATACAGAGAGACGGACTTATCTATGCAACACATCTAATATTTATTCTTAATATTTTGGCCTCATTCAGGGTGCAGTAGGTTTACCAGGAATTGCAGGGTTGCCTGGTACACCTGGTCAATTGGTAAGAATACAGAATGTCCTAATGGCTTAAAAAAAACTCAGATGCTACATGGGTTGTTATATTTATTTTTTTAACTGGATGTTGTTATCTTTCCAGGGTGTAAAAGGAAGCATAGGACCTCCTGGACCACCAGGTATTCCTGGAAATCCTGTACGTGTGCCACTTGCAGAAGTATAAATCCTGATTCCTTGTGACTGTAATGTATAAATAAAAAATGTCTCCGTGTAATTTCAGGGTTTTCCTGGGAGAGATGG
The DNA here is from genome assembly GCF_001443285.1 of Poecilia latipinna. NCBI lineage: Eukaryota > Metazoa > Chordata > Actinopteri > Cyprinodontiformes > Poeciliidae > Poecilia > Poecilia latipinna. The sequence goes on along the minus strand of NW_015112683.1, from coordinate 388,345 downwards.
AAAAGATGGTATTCAAGGAAGTCCCGGTCAAAAGGTTTGAATTTGAGGGGTGTAACAGAGGCATGGAGAACAGTGAACATAAATTAACTGTTTCTAAGAAAACAGCTGTTGTTTTCATGCAACTATTAAAACCAAATCAATAGGAAACTTGTGTCATTGTTCAGAGGGACATCTATCATTTTGTTTCCCATTTTACTTTCACATTTACATAAAATGTTTAATGCTTCATAAAGCATTCAGAAATGCACTAAAGCCACATGACTTGATTTTCAACAAAATCCGATGTTTTTTCTCTATTAGGGTGAAGCTGGAGCCATCGGTATTCCTGGTTCAGACGGAAGACAAGGCCATCCTGTGAGTACACATGTTAACAATATGCAGTGCTTTGCAAAAGCATTTGTAAGACTTGAAATCTTTATGTGGTTCCTCTCTGCACACACAAACTACAAGGTTTTGGATTCGGATTTTATGAGATAGAACAACACAAATTAGTGCGTTATTATGCAGTAGAAGGAAATGAAAACAAGGTTTTCAAAATATTTTAAAACTAAAATCTGAACACTGAGTTTATAATCCAAATTCAAAACAGACTGATATGGATTTGGATATTTAACAATTAAATAATCAAGTGCTACCAGTTCCCTAAATCTCCTGGTGCATAAACAGTCCACCTATGTGTTCTTTAATGTTAAAAAAAACCTCTTTTGTGAAGGTCTAATAGGTTCTTTATAGAATATGTTTGTGAACAAACATAGCCTGGAACACACCAGACAGACTAGGAAAAACACTATGGAAATTTAAATGAAAGAAGCCTGCAACAGAAGCAGTAGAGATCTACAGTTCAGGTGAATTAATCTGTGGATACAATTATTTATAACGTGCAATAAGATAATATGGTACAGAACTAATACTGCAAGTCACCTTGAACACACCATCCCCAGAAAACCATAGTGGTGAAGGTGTCATGCTGTGGGCCTGTGTTTCTTCTACAGGAACAAGGAAGCAGGTCAGAGTAGATGTTGTGTAGAGAGTTAAATAATAAATAACTATGGGCCAAAATCTATTAGAGGCTGCAATAGGTACAAATCTGGTAATTACAGTGCAAAATTGTTATTCAAAGCCTTTATTTGGAGGGGCTGAATACAAATATATAATGGTCAGATTTTTTTTTTAATATAAAGTGATCCAAAAACAATGTATCCTTCCGTGTAACATTTAAGCATTACTTTGCATTGGTCACGTGAAGAAGCTAAAAAAAAACAACAACAAAAAAAAAACAACAACAACTTCTGGTTAGTTCTGTACAGTTTTTGTAATCTGTAGATTTTCAGAGCAATCATAACTTAATTCAAAATTGTAGACATGACAAATGTGATGTGATTGATTTATAAATAAACTTACCGTGTTGTTGTTTTTCGACTTTAGCAAAAATGGCCTCTCTGTTTGAATGATGATAAACCCATTTCAAAACATGATTACTAAGACCAAGTTTGTGATTCATGTTTTTCAAGTATCATGAAAAGCAGGAGGGGTAGAGTGTCATGTTGAGACCATAGTGTCATAATCACCACCACCACAAAGACTGAACCTGACAGCCAGTAAATCAGAAGTGCTACTCCAATAAAACACCCCAGGAAAATCCTTATATGCAATAAGCATGCACTTTGGATTGAATTACTCACTGTGAAAAAAGCTAATCGAGAGACTGTTTGTTCCTAAAACTGAGAACTTTGTCCTGGGGAACAAATTGTTCCAACTGGGGAGTCATCACACGGATCATGATCAATGGTGGTGTCAAAAAGTTTGCAAAAGGTTCACAAAACATGAGTCAATAGTTCCAGAAGCTTGCTGACCATTTGTGATGTAAATCAGGGAGACAGACTTACAAGATGAACAAGATCACACTGAATGTTTTCAAGTTGAACATCAAACATTATGAAAGCTTACTTTAAAAAGGAGAAATCATTTTGTAATTCTTGTAAATGTATCTTCTATACTTGACTGCCTCCAGGGTGTTCCTGGTTTGCCAGGAAATTCAGGCCTGAACGGACAAAAGGTAAAATTGTGCTGTTGTGCAAAAATTAAAGCATCATACATCGCAGTCTTCTTTGACTGGAATGATTCTCATTCAAGGGAGAAACTGGTGAGCCTGGACCAAAAGGAATCAAAGGATCAGCTGGCCTACCTGTGAGAGCCAAGTCCCTTAATTACATGCGTGGTCTGGTATGGATTATTTCTTAAAAATATATTCTCTTGCAGGGGGAATTGGGCTTGCCTGGTGAACCCGGCATGAAGGGACCAGTTGGACCCAAGGTAAATAATTTATAACTGTTAGAAAGCAAGATTAAGCTTTTCTGAAATTGTTAGGATTTGAGATAAATTAAAAATGCTGGAAAAGTTCTTTTAAAGAGAAAAACAGTCAGGTATATAGTGACCAGGATGGTTGCGCGACATTAGCATGATCCAGAGATCTCACATGCAAACTTTTGCAACAAGTACAAGCAAACTAGTTATATCTTAATTTCATCTGACTCTAAACAAAGTGCATAGCAACATCCACCTGTTCAGATTGACAAAAATGCTATTTCACAAACAAATGTTTCTTTCTGTGGTTTCTATAACATGCTCAAGTTTTATAATTAACATTTCATCAGCGTTTCCAGTCCTTTGTGGTTCAACATTGATAATTCTTGCAGAATTATCTTATTGTCAGATCCTACATATTTCCATCTCAGATATATTTGGCTGTTTTGCTGGTCTTGTTCATACTCAGTTAGTGCCAAAACTGTAACTTTGCCTATAAAATCTGTCACATCTGTCTGCTGCCATTCCTGAGCCAGGGTTGCAATGGTGGCAACCTGATATCTTAGAGAAAAATGCTTGGGAGATTCCCCGAGGCCTCCAGAGGCTGAAGTCGTCCCAAGTAGCTTATTCTCAAACATATAAAAATAAAACTGGCAACATTTTGGGTTTAGCAAGGACGTTGGAAATTAAGTTATTTTATAATTCTAAACTTGTTTATTTGTGCTCAGTTGTGCTTATTTGTTCAATAACTTTTAACAACTAAAAGTACAAATTTTCTTCATTTATTTGCAGACGCTGTAGTTTTAAAGTCCATTAAAGTGGCAATAAAAATAATTGCAAATAACCGGTCCAAGAAAATCATACCATCACTGTAACTGACTGTGAAGTATTTATGCTGGACTATCACATTGATATTTTCAGGGAAAGAGTGTGGGCATCACAGTGAGTGCTTCCTGATCATGTTAGGTCGAGAAACTCTCCACTTCAAAGCAGACATAACTAAATCAGAAATACAAAGTGATGTCAGCCACTTGGCCCTCACTAAGTCTATAACAACAATTAGGTCTTTCCAGTGATAGCAGCAAGTATTTTTGAGGCAGGAGTAAAACACAGTGACGAAAGAGCGTTTCACTAATTGTGTTCGACTTTGCAGGTCATTACATATCGACTGGCAGGAGAGTGACGGTGATTTCTGGCACCTTCACTTTCTTACACTGCAGCAAAGTACAGAGCAGCACAGTGTTCGGTGAAATTATATTCTCAAAGTAAATGTTGCATAGCCTTCACAAAATACAGTTTAAATTACTATTAGTTTGGATATTTTTGGAGATTAAAAATCTGTGGAAAATAATGTGGTTCAAAAGCATGACATGCTTTGCTTGGTCAGGAGTTTAACTAAAAGAGACTGTAACAAAAAGCACTCTTAGTGGAACAAAAGTTAGCAGAAATCTGGACCCACTTCTCAGGGTAATTTTTAGTTTAAAAGCTAGAGTTCTGCTCTCTTCTTGGGTTCATACTCTGTCTTCTAATCATTTATGTCTGACACTAGTTACTGGACATTTAATATGCCAAGCTTCAAAATCGGTCAAATTGAATTATGATTACAGTCATGTATTGCCTATAACCTAATGGTTTTCTATAAAATAATTGATCTATGGTTTCACAAATCAAGGGCAACAAAGGTGAAAGTGGAAAACCTGGGATGAGAGGATCACAAGGGCTTGTGGTGAGTTACTTTCAAAACATTATAATTCATATCTAATTTGTTGTTAATCTTAAAAGAGCAAACAAATTAAATTTATTTATTTACTAAATTAGTAACTGTGAGTATTTTATTTATGTTCCACATCCCTATTTTCAAAAAAATATGTATTTAAAGGGGAACGCAGGGGAACCAGGATTACCAGGTCAACCGGGACACCCAGGCATGCCAGGCCTGAAGGGAAGCAAGGTATCAATCAATCAATCAATCAATCAATCAATCAATCAATCAATCAATCAATCAATCAATGGTATTTTCATACAGATTATATTACACAATGATCAAAAATGAATATTTCTCCTCGCCTTTTTTTTATTCAAACACCACTGTTAGTAGATTTTGATCCTTAGAAATCTCCAGCTTACAAATTTCTTCTGTTTTTCCTTTTCTGTCACACCTTTATTTTCTTCAGGGAGAAAGAGGAAATGTGGGTGAAACAGGAGTGATGGTAAGGTTTAAGAGTAACAGCTCCTAGAACGTGGAACTTTTGTTTACACACAACAGTCAATATCCAGTGCACAATATTTGAAGACTCCATGGGAAACAAAACCTTAATTTTTTTTGTCACATTTCACATTTAGTTGTTTTTTTTCCGTCTCTAACTCTTCATAATATATTATCTATTAAATTTGCTTCAACTGCATTCGAGAATGTATTACCGCAGAGTTTATTCTACATTATACTGTAACTTAGACATTGGTTGGAATCTATACATTTCATCTCATCAGGGCGTGAAAGGTGATCAAGGAGAACCTGGACGACCAGGAGTTCCGGTATGTGTTTTTTTGTTGTTGTTTTTTTTATGAAACTTGGTTGGCTGCTTCATAATCCTTATTTTAATTTTTAAATACTACCAATGGAAAAATCTGAGGCATACCTCAACGAATGTCTGATCTGGTGGGATTTTTATTCAGATTTACCAACATTTACAGATATTTGGCAAATGATTTTATTTAATTAAAAATAATGTGATTCACAACATTTTTATAGTGCTTTTAAAAACGAATAAAACATGATCTGCATTTGAAGCCAGATTTTTACAAACACTTTATGAAAAGACACTTGGCAATTTTGTCTCGCTGTTTGACATTAAATCTTTCCTGCATTGGGTCAGTCAGGAATAACATATTTCTATTTTAATTGCATTGTTCAAAGTCAGAAGTTTGAAGATGGCATAAAGAAATAGTTATTAGATGTGTTGTTTCTCTTAAACTGCATTTCTTGTTGAGGTTTGTTGACATTAAAATTTACACCAGATGTTGTAAGCAACACAAATAATGTAAATGCACAATAAAATCAAAGTAATTTATTTCACAAATAAAAAATGAGGAAAAAGATAAATGAATGACACAGGGGATAAGTAAGATACACACTTACTGAGATGCATTAAGTATTTTGCATATAAAACAGCCTTTTTTTTAAACAATGACAACTTAAAGTTTATTCTGAATGGAGAAACTTAATTATATGAATTGCTCATGTGGGACCCATTTTGCATAGAAGGTCCCTCCTCTCTATGCACTCAAATCCTCACTTCTTCCCACAGATTATATTTGGATGCTAGTCAGCTAATTGACTTGGCCACTCAGCTCTTCTTTCTTTCTTTCCTTCCTTTCTTTCTTTTATCCTTTCTTTCTTTCTTGGGGGTTTGTGGGAGAGTCTTGTCGATCAAAATTACAAAACTATGGGGCGGTGGACATATAGGCTTTTAAATCCAGAAACCCCATCTTGAACTACTCATGATACAATGTAAAACAGCAATTTCAATAGGGTCCTCTTTTGTCAAGGGAAAAATAACAGATGCTCTAGCACCTCCTAGTGGCTGTCTGTGCATGACCCTGAGGTAACCTCTAGAAAACCTACAAAGCAATGACATCATCATCTGAGATTTCTTAATGTTCAAAGGCATAATAATAGTAGCGTATTTATCTTCTAAAACCGGTGTAAAAAATGTTTCTGATTATTCTCTAAATTGGCAATTAGAGCAAATTTTCAAACTGATGTAAAACCAAAAAGGTTTTTATATAATTTAATGTCGGACAGAAAGAAAAAATTATTTTGCATCCGCCTATGTAGATATCTGAGTTCAACAGTCAATACCGTAACTGACTTACATCATTCATTGATGCTATAAAAATATAGATTTCTTTATCATCTGTGCATTTGATTCATCATTCATTCATTTTAACATGATCCACTGTTTGTAGTTATGAATTATTTTATTATTTTGACTTGGTCCTATAATCAGGATAATGCCGGTTGGTGTGCATTTTGAAATAGATTGCATTTTAATGTCTTTGGTTTCTTTCTGATTACCAGGGATCACCGGGCCCAGTGGGATCCAAGGGGGAGGTATGTTGAGATGAAGAAAAATTGAAAAATATACATCAGCACCACCTATGTAAATGCATGCATTTCTAACAAGAGGGTGGTATTCTTGCCAGAAAGGGACAGCAGGGGATCCAGGGCACAGAGGGCCAGAAGGTCAAATGGGACGGCCTGGACAACCAGGTCAGTCAGGGCCAAGTGGGCCACAAGGGGTGCGAGGGGACACAGGCCCCCCTGGGCCACCAGGACCCGAAGGCAGATCTGTAAGTTTGACACTTTCTGAAAACAGAATGTTTTTTCAGTCATTGTGACATGCAGTGATGACCAACAAATCATATCAATCTACTACAGACGAATGAAATGTCAGACAGTCACATTCGGCAAATCTGCAGAGACATTCTTAGAAGTGAGTAGCCTTACAAACGAATCAATGAGCTGTTTCTACACAACTGCACCACGTGAAGTCTCTTTGTTGTCTCTGATTCAAGGTGAGCTGCCTTTATTACTGCTAAGCAACCAGCAGAGTAGCTGCACAAGATGTCAAGGGCAGCCGGGGTCACCTGGTGCACAAGGTCCAGCTGGTCCCCAAGGACTCAGAGGTCTTCCTGGACTTAGTGGTTCCAGAGGACAACCTGGCCGTCCAGGGCGTCCAGGGCTTATTGGGCTGAAAGGTAAAAGTAGAATCATATGTGCTGTATAAAAGCTATGTTGTACATTTGTTCTAAAGGTAGAATGGTGTTTGTAGGAGAACTGGGTTACAAAGGTGAGAAGGGGAGCCCTGGTCAAGTTATGGTTGGGGATCAGGGACCTCCTGGACCTCCAGGTAAAAAAATATTGCTTTTCATTCAGTAAAACATTATTGACAGGACATCTTGGAAATATGCTGAGGTTTTGACACTTTAAATGTATATATTAACTCGTGTATGTGTTTAGCCTTACAACTTTTTCTCAACTGTGCACATAGGGTTGTTGTTTGAGACAGCTATCCACTTTTAAACAAAGACTGGGAAGAGATCACAAAGATTCACGTTTCTTGAGGTGATCAAGGCCAGATTTTAAGTACATTTTCGAAACATAAAAAACAAAGAAGAACAAGACAAAACAAAGAGAAAGCATTATTAAAACAAATTCTATTGAACGTGTTTGGGGTGGACTGCAAGGGTGGTGCGTGAAAATGGAAGACAGTTCTAGTCCTCAGATTCCCTTCACTAAGCTATCTTCACCACATGGATCAATATTACCGTTAGCCAACTGGAAACACTTACATCAAGCATGTCTACGCATATTCTTGAAGTGATCAGCAAGAGTGATGGTGCCACTCACTACTGAGTTTGTTTTGGATATTTTTTAGCTATGTCTTTGGGGTTTTAAACTTTTGATCAGCTGTTCAACAGCCTGCTTGAGTTTAAATGTCATTTTCAATAAAATGCTCTTTCTGTTTTTGTGGTTTACACCTGCTTCTTCTGGTAGCTTTTGAAGCTGAACTTATAACCTGATTACAATCCAGCGGAATGAAAAACAAATACTTGCAACTTTTTTTTTTCAGTTTTAAGGTCTTTCTTAGATGTTTATTCTTTTCCATGCTCCAAATCAAGAAATATGAAAAGAAGTGTGAAAAAAAAACAAAACAAAAAAAACTAAACGTGGTAGCCAAGGAATGCTTGTGACAACAATTATAAATGAAATCATTTATATTCTGGAGGGACTGAAGTTATGGTGTTGAAATTTCTGCACTGGTTCTGACCAGCATTGTTTCCCTGATGTCTGTGTTCATCAGTCTCCTATTGCAACGGTTATGACTCAGTGTTTTTATCTTGACAGGGCCTGTTGGTCCCCAGGGGTACAGCAAACCAGGTCCTCCTGGTAAGCCTGGACTTCCTGGTCAAAATGGAGCAGAGGGTAAATCAGGTAATCCCGGTGTTCCAGGCCATCCCGGGGTATGTGACCCATCCCTGTGCTATGCTAGCATAATGAGAAGGAGTTCCTTCAGCAAAGGCCCAAACTATTGATGGATTGCAGTGTCACTAACGCCTCAAATCTAAAGCTGATGTGGAACAAACAGCCATTCTCAGGAAGATTAAAGCTCTACAGTTTCTCTCTGTCATGAAAACTAAAAGTACCTCTTCAACTTTTTTGTGATCTCATTCATCATTGTATATTTTTTTAATATGTGCATTGAATATAATAAAGAATATTATTGTTCTTTGTCTTTTAACATTATTCTTGAGGTTTTCAGGGTATCGGGAGAACTGAAAATTGGCTCATTTGAATACCTCCATCTGAGCACCTTGAAACCTTGTATGTCATTGTGGCTGGTACACTTCCCCTATAGCGCCCCCTGGTGTTGCTTGAGTGCATGACGCTTTCTACCAACTTCACAACACTGTCAGTGGGTGCTATTTAAAGTTTGAAACTAAATAAAACTGTTATATAAATTACATGTTTTGTTGTTAATCTTGACATACATTTTCTGAAAAACTGGCATGTTTTGATTTTGTCTTACTGATTTTCTAAGATAAAATTAACAGTTAGAGGTCTTTAAGATGTCACCTCTTTATAGCTAGGATGGAAAATTTCCCCCCAAAAATGTGACATTTTTGACATTTTACTTCATTTACTCTCCCCAGATTGAGTTTTAATTTCTGTATTAGGTACTGTACTGTTATTTATATGAGTCATATCTGTGCATTGCAACAGTGATGCATCTTTAACACATTTGTAATGTAGATATTTTGTGACTTTTGTACGTTTTTGTCATTTTTCAAAAAACTAGAATTAAAATTTTAGAACAATTTGGGAAATGAATTTGTCACACACATGCACGCATACACACAATTATGTGAATCTTAATGCATAAAAGGATGAAGCGTTACTGGTGAACAAGCTATAAACAAAATACTCGCCATCTAATATTTCCACTAAAAATCCGTATGTCAGAAAACTGGATGAACTCAGCTGCCAAAGGTGCATTTGGATTTGTTGACGATGGTGTCTTTTATTCACACTCCCAGAAGTTTTTGCAACTTGTCAGGTTACAACCACAAACTTTATAACATGTTATTGGGATCAGATGCATGATTGTGATGTGGAAGTGAAATGATGCAAGGTTTTAGATTCTTTTTCATCAAGTGAAAAAGAAAGGATACTATAACTTTTTGCTGCGGTTATAGCTGCGGGTATTTTATGTGTCTACCAGCTGTGCACATGTAGAGACTTAGAGTTCTGCTAATTCTATGCTATAGCTCTGCATCCACAAATATTAGTTTTTTTGCATGTACCTCCATCCATTTTTTTTTTTCCATAAACCATAAAGTCTGACCACAGTGTGTGTTCACTTAGTTTGTACACTGACCGTTTTGCAAGTGGGCTCTTTAGGATGTTTTCCTTTGCCCTACATAATTTGTGCAAACAGAAAATGGGACTTCTTATAGAATAGAATAGAATAGAATAGAATAGAATAGAATAGAATAGAATAGAATAGAATAGAAGTCTTCACATCCAGGCCTCAGTAGGTGATGCCCTGCATCTTTTAGATGTGTCTCCGCTTCAACACACCTGAGTAAAAATTATGAGATCATTAGCAAGAGTCTGGAGAACTTGACTGCATACTGAGGAGGTGATTCAGCCATTAGATTTAGGACCTCATTGCCACAGGACATACTGAACCTCAAGGCCTGGATTTGAAGACCTCTGGAATAGAATGGTCTTTTCTATCCAATAGTGAGAAATTTAAATTTCAGGTGCTGCAGCAAAAAGTTAAGGTAAGAGGGAGCATGCATATTTCCTAAGAAGTAACAAGTCATGGGTAACAATTACAATTACTTTCTTTTTGCCACTCTTCCATAAAGACCTGAGTAATGGAGTGCAAGACTCCACTAATTTGTAGTAAACATGATTTATTTTAGTGGTTTCAGGTTAAAGGGGGATGGATGCACATGCATAATATTCTTTTTCAGATTTTCAGTTATGTAATAAAATAAAAATCGGGTATGGTTTTCCTCCTGCTTCACAGTTTTCTGTAACTTGCATTGATGTTTCAAATAAGATCACTTTTTCTAATGTGGGAGAAACGGGTGTGAGTACTTTTTAGGGGGTGTGAATACTTTTGTTAGGCAGCTGAACTGTAGTGGAGACTACAGACTTAATGACGGTATTTTAGCTTCCACTAGATGGCAGTGCAGGGTAACAACTCAGTCGAGGAATGAAATTAAACGTTTTCTCTTTATTTGTGTCTCTAATATCGCTTTTTGATTTTCCTTGTGATTGCTTGTTTAATTTGCCAAACCAGAATGCATTTTCTGCATGCTTCTTTTGTTTCAAATACTTTTCCTTGTAGTAAATATTTAAATCTCAGTGTAACCGTTAGATCGGTGGTGGATGTAATGGTTGGCAAATTAATGAACTCTATTATTACGTTTGGTGCCATACAACTATAAAAGACTTAATTTGACTTCCTCTACGTCGAAAGTACTTACAGTAGGATCAAAAGCATTAAATGCAGCTGAAGCGCTCACCTATAAACACCCCGACTTCAATACGTTGAGGTGATTAAAAGGCTCTGTCATTACTCTTTCACTCGTTAAGACTGGGCTCTCAGATTTCAAGTGTCTCCATTTACACTCCGAAGCCGCCACATTCATCATGGGACCCGGCTGAAGTTTTACTGCGACCGCTAGAGGAGGATGCGAAAACAAGAACAGAGTGTGGGATGGACCCAAAGGGCAACTATAGCCCCAGTTAGTGCACATTCTCCTGAAATAAATATATATATTATATACGAGCCAGGGCATGAGTGGAGTGTTCCTCTGTTCTTATTTTTTTTTTTTTTTTTTGACATAGTTCACCACATTTCATCCACTTGGAAACGTATAATCCCTCGACGTCCTGGGCGTACCTACCTTTTTTTTTTTTTTTTTTTTTTTTTTTTTTTTGTCGGGGGGGGAAGGGGGGGGGGGGGGGCCCCCCTTTTTAAAAACTCGGGGACTT
>NW_015112683.1:363028-373858 GCF_001443285.1 Poecilia latipinna | reverse complement strand
CCCTTTTTTTTTTTTTTTTTTTTTTTTTTTCATGTCAGAGGAGTAAGGTGAGGGACGGGGTCACCGCTTCATAAATACTCGGAGACTCTGGATAGACCTTGGAGGAGTAAACGGGCCTACTGCCAGACAAAGTTCTCACACAGGACAGGAGTACCGATTTTTCCTGCAGACTTTGTACCCAAACAGACTCCTGTCTTACTACCGTGAAACTTGTGGCTCCTCTATTTTTTATGGAAAGTTTATGAATCCGTATTTGTAGACTTTTAGAGAATTTTTTTTCTTGTTTTTTTCCCCCCTTCAGAGATTGCAATGTAGTTCATCCTCTCATCTCTAAGAGAGCAATTTGCCAGGATGACAGCGCTTTGTACTCCTCTGAGCCGCGCACTTTTCGCACTTGCTTGGAGCAGTCTGAGTTTTCTTTCCTGCGCTCAATGCGCTCTCACTGACAACCATGTGCACTCCAGCTTTATTTACAGGAGGTTGCGCAATCACGAGCGCAGGGAGATCCAGAGAGAGATCCTTTCCATCCTGGGTTTGCCTCACCGTCCGAGGCCCTTCTCTCCCGGGAAACAGGCGTCCTCCGCACCGCTCTTCATGCTCGACCTATACAACGCCATGGCCGTGGAGGAGGAGGAAGGGGTGGCGGTGTTAAACCGGAGCGTAGGGAAGAGCTTCAGTGCCAAAGCTCAAGGGCACTCCAAGAAAAGTTACTACAACCCGCAGCACGTCGGCTACTCCCGTGTGCCGCAGCCCTACAGAGCGGCCCCTCTGCTGGGGCACAGTCCTTCACTAACCACGGCGCACGACACCAATTTCCTCAATGATGCTGATATGGTTATGAGCTTTGTCAATTTAGGTGAGTGTCTGACTGGCCCGTGCAGTAATGGATCAATTTAAAAGGTTAACAACGACTAACAAAAATTAGGAAACTTTCAACCATGCTCAAATAACAGACGCTTAAAGTTCGTTTTTAGTTTCAATTTGAATTGTTTTTCATTTTTAATACGCTCTTGAAGAATCTAAATTATTTCTGATTTAAACGCCAAGAAAATCCTCCTGTCCACATGTATTAATTTGTACGAAAAATTGTGGTATGTATATATATTTTTTGTTAGAAATTCCGCTGTGTGTCTGCCAATACATGCTGTTGTATGAACGGCTTAATTGAAAACAGGTCACATAAATCACTAATAAAATAGAATCTTCTCTTTTCATTCACTCATTCATTTTAATGTAAAATTCAAACACCATTTATATTTAGGTTATTTTTTTCATTATTATTATTTAACATTATACATTCTAACATTTTGTGCACCTTTCAATGAAAACAGCATTTGATTTGGATAATGATTGTATTTGTTCGGTAGCTGCAACTCTGAACCCAGTGGTTCAGGGCAGCTTATCAGATGACTGTCTGACCTTGAGAAAATTGATCTCAATTATTTCCTGTTGTTAAAAGAGAGAGAGATAGGAGGGTGATATTGATGGATGCCTGCTTGTGAGGTTCTTTCATTGTTACAGAGTTCTACAACCATTTGGGAAATTTGTTTGTCTGTCACCCTGCAAGGATAATTCAAGCACATGGTGAATTACTCTGAAGGTCAGAGTGTAAAGAAACTATTTTTAAAAGTCCCTGGAAACATAAACTTCTTACGGTGTTAACATAGTACTGGCATCTCAAGGTAGAAAATTATATTTTACATAAAACAGAGCAAAAATGTTAAAAAAAAAAAGTGAACGTGTGTAGCATTGCCTGAAACAATAATTCCTCACCTTGGTCTGAGGCCATCTGTTTCCACTTACCACTCTACCCGGGCATGTACGCTGTCAGCCTCGAAAGTTCTGCTCTCATTCTGGGGGATTTTCAGTAAAGTTCTCAAAGAGGCTCTTGTCTTTATTACAGTATGCTAAAGACAGCGGCGGACCTCAACTGTTTAAAAAAAAACAAAAACGTTTAGGCTCCCTTTTCATGCAATTAATACTGTAATGTATGCAATTGTCAATGATTGTATTAACAAAAAAACGTGCACAGTGATCTACTTACTTTCATTTAATATTGAAAAACAACTCATGCCAAAATTATTTAAAATATTGGTTGTTATGACCACATATAATATTTATGTAACGTTTATCTATTTTTATTTAATTAAATAAACTTAAGTAAAAATTACGAATTAAACACCCATTGAATTTTATAATAGCTTACTGTGCTTATTGTGCAGAATGTATTTTCTTGCCATTCTTTGCATATTAGTGTAACACAGTATGTCTATATTAGTGTAACACAGTATGTCTGAAATTATCAGGTTAGCAGATAACCTGATAATTTCAGGTTATCTGCTACAATAACTAGCCTGCAGTCAGCAGCTGAACAGATATGCTGCTTTAAGCTTAACAACTTTAGTTTGCAAACATTTCCTAAGGTGATCGGTGGCACGCTGTGATTTCCAATCAATGACTAACCCAGTTTTTATTGACAGGAAAAATCTCCACTGAGCCAAATTTGTCTTTCTTGTAAGTGAGGGAAAGTGCAGTGGCATTCTGCAGCTAGCTGAATAGCAGCGCACAGCAACAGTTAGAAGGACAATACTGCATTGCATTATAGGCAGTATAGCCCAATCAAATTCTAGCTTATCCACTACTTTCCAGAGCATATTAAAGGATTTTAAACCGTAGGATGGTATTAAGGAGAAATGTATCAATTGTAGCATTTTAAATAATTGAAATACATTGAGACTATTAACTAGCACATGACTAACTATATTAATTAATTTATTATTATTGAATAACGTTCTCAAAGAGGATTGAAGATTTGATCCAACTGTCTGTTCTGGTGATTTTAATTAATCAGCAGTTTGCATGCAGCTTAGTCTTAGCATGGAGAGAACTTATTGAAGCTTTAGCCATTCAAAGTTGAAAGCACTTTCCTCTCAGTGGTACTTCTGCTTCAGATTACAGCCTGTGGCTAATTTAATAGAAGTCACTCAGTGGTTTAAAGTCAAGCCTGACCTTTGACTTGGTTGTGCTAAGTAACCGCAGGTGCTCTCTCTTGATAAAATATCAGGAAAACACCCCACATGATATCACCACCAATCGCAGGACGTCCGCTGACCCCAACTGCATTCCTCCTTGCTGCGCTAATTATGGATGTGAGACAGTTGAGGTCACTCTCTCTAGCTACTTGTTATCTTTCGATAATGCTGTTGCTCAGGTTTTATTGTGTTAGTAAAAATAATTCAAAAATTCTTCTCAACAAGGGCTATTTCATTTTATTTCCGAATCACAAACAACTCCTTGGGGAATTTTTAGTAGAGGTGAGTTGCAGGTCAGAAATGAGGTCAGAGCAGACACTCACATGGGCTCTGAAGAGTCCTGTCTGTTCTTTTCTTTCTGCTTGGCAGCAGCGGAAAGTGTCTTTAATTGAAATCAGCCTGTTTTTCTTAACTGACAGCCCATTCATCATGGCTGGAGAATGCAGTAAGGCACACAGTAGAGGGCCTGTCTGGGAACTGCTACCTGTATTCAGTTGACTGATTTAATGAACTGGAAAGTGCTTTTGTTGATACTCAAAATGTTTGGGTTGGATCTTGAATGTAAAAGAAGATGTGATAAATATTCTTTTTTTTTTTTCCCTCCTCTGCAATTCATGCTGGCTTTCTCTGTCATGCAACACAAGAAGCAGTTCAGGAGGTGAACTCATATTTTCTGTTGAGATTTACTTGGCAGTAATACAGAAGTTCATCGTAAATTTTTATTTTTTTTTTCCTTTTCCCAGTGGAGAAAGATAAAGATTTTTCTCACCAAAGAAGACACTACAAGGAGTTCCGTTTTGACCTGACTCAGATCCCAGATGGAGAGGCGGTGACCGCAGCAGAATTTAGGATCTATAAGGACCGCAGTCACGCTCGCTACAACAATATCACCCTGAAGGTTTCCATATATCAAGTTATCAAAGAATATCATAACAAGTAAGTTTAAATCGGCTAAAACACTCACATTAATGCCACTATCAAATAGAAACTCAAAAAACGTTTTGTTTTCTGCCGCTTCATTGATTTACTGTGAATTATTTCAGATGCAGTTTTTATCTATGAGTACACCTTACAGCCATAAGTACCGTAACCTGTTTTAAATTATCATATATATTATAAAATTTAAATCCAAAAGCTATTTCTGTCATGTAATTGTAATTGTATTCCATGAACTTCAACTGTAGGAGAGGAATAATCCTATGACAATGGCAACATGCCTTTTTGACAAAAGTATATGTTTTGTTGGGGCCATAAACATCTTATGCATTTTTTGTGTTACACTATAAAACGAGATATCATGAGACTTCCATAATATTGGCACCTAATGGCTCTTTATTGTTTTGTTTTCTTATTATGTTCAACACTTCCAAAGAAAAGAAATGGCACCTTATGCCTACAATTGTTTTCTGTCGTGTGTGTGCGTGTGTGCGTGTGTGTGTGTGCGTGTGTGTGTGTGTGTGTGTGCGTGTGTGTGTGTGTGTGTGTGTGTGTGTGTGTGTGTGTGTGTGTGTGTGTGTGTGTGTGAGCCTAAGTTATTTTGACAGTAAAAAAAAAAAATTCAACTTCAGAAGTTTAAATAAACAGTTTTAGTATTTAATATTGGGTTGAATGCTTTGGGTGTCCATCCACGAGTTTCCGTCATTAATCAAATTATGTCCCATTGCGAGAAATGTTGTAGCTGTCACGTTGTTTAGACACACCTTTTCAAATCTGACTACAACATTTCTGAGACTGAGATCAGGCTTTTTGATGGCCACACCAAACACTGACTTTGGTGTCCTTGAGCTACTTAGTAATTTATTTTGTGACATGAAAATTGTCCCTATACAAAAGAAATGGCTTCTTCGTCACTGATTGGCTTTTCAGTCCAGTGCTGAACAGGACTTGTAACACCATGGATAATGACACTTTCTTACCACTTTAACAGCATCTTCACAAGGCCTTTGGATTTTGTTTTGCGTAGATAGATTGCAGACTGGAGACGGTGGTAGGAGTTCACCTTATGACCATTGGGTTGCTAGTCTGGACCCCCATTCTTCCTAACTCTAACATTGTGTCCAGGCTAGATACTTGCATTGCCATTGACGGTGGGCAAACTGTCCCAGGGCAGCTGTGGCTGCAGTGTCGCTTACCACCATCAGCGTGAGAATCTATAATGGGTAAATGACTGAATGTAGACTAAAGCGCTTTGAAGTCCTCTGGATTACATGAAGTGCTATACATGTACAGGCTACTTAATATTCATCATGTCTCTGAGTGGTTTTTCAGACCCTAAGTAAATAGGATTTGTTACATTCTACCATTTTATCGTCTTGATTCAGCATCTTCACAAGGAATACTTGGGGTAGATATGCACTTTGCTTGCATAAACAAGGTCATATCTGGGATATAAATAAATTTCTTCTGCAATGTTATTATTAACATGGTGTTTATAGTTAGAAATAATTGCTTATTTGATGAGTGTGAAACCTTCTACTATCTGGAAATTGTGCCTGAGGAGGATCCAGACCTGTGCAGATCTACTCTTCTCTCCCTTTATCTTGTCTGATGTCTATTTATTGGCATTTAGCAAGTAGAAATATTAAGCGATTGAAACGTGTTTTGTGTTTGTTTATTTGTGTGTGTGTGTGTGTGTGTGTGTGTGTAGTTTAATATTTAATTTCAGCTGTATCTCTTTTTTTGGGTTGCAAAGACATGATTGCACAGGACTGAAAATACCCAATGTCAGTTATGATACAAAAAAAGATAAATGGTGATTTTTATTTGTTGTTAAAAGCATCCAAAAATATCTGAAATAAAATGGAAATTAATTTCAAAATTCTTATTTCTTTGATTAGACTAAAGGGTTTAAGGTATCACTTAACCATTTCTGGTACAGGATACATTTATTTAAAAAGTATCAGTATTATTTCACATTTAAAAGAGGCTGATCACTCTTCAGCTGTTGTCCTTTCCACCAACAATAAATATCCTTTTATCAGAAACTCTGGTCTCCCTCACAGGCACTGTCTGCTTTTATATATATAGTTCGTGGATAAAGTGAACCCCATTAGCAAGTCGAGCACTTATGTATAGATTGGAAAGTTTTTCACTTGTCACTCATCTTGTGTTGCCTACCGAGCTGGCTGTGTCCCAAATCAAAGCATTAGGGACCACACTTAAGGGTCAGGGGGGTTTCTCATGGGTGAGCCCATGGTCAGTGTTTTGCCCACCACCTGCCTGTCTTAAGAATATTCCGGAAGTTTAAAGTATGAGATTGCTGAATACACAGGGGTGTGCTTAACAGTGGCCCCGCATTTGCTTTCCAAAAATGTGTGTGAGTGATTGAAGGGGAGATATGGCCCTCCAGGGAGTTGAAAAGGTCTGAGTCAATGGACTCTGCCATCTTAAAGGTGAAGGGGGTTCAGTTCATGTTTTTACACATGTTTTCAACAAGCAATTTTGATTAGTGTTCACAAGCAGGAGTGAGACTTTACTTGGTGCTTACAACTCAACAATTTGTATAACTTCATTTCTCTTCATTAGCTTATGAAGCTAATGTTTGTTTAATCAAATATCTTTCATTCAAGTAAGTAAAAGTTTCAGTCACCACTAGAATGATAACCTCCAATGGCATTGAGCAAACTCGCTTCTAAGCTGAACAATTGTGAAGCTAAATTTTTTTTAAACTTGTTTCCAGACTGCATTAGTTCATACGCTTAAATTCTAATAATGCAAGAATTGATGTTGATGTGCAAAGAGAGGTTTACTTTTTGCAGCATTAGTGAGGTATTTAAATTAATGTGAAAACAAGAACAGAAATATAGCAAACTACCACAAAATACATTTCTATTTTCGACGATATGTCGATTCATATTTGCAGCTTATCTGCGTGAGATTTTTGTTTTGTTTTCTGCTCTTTCACACACGTGGTTTGAAATTACCTTTGCTCCCAAAATAAATAATTAATAACCACTCATGGTGGGAAGGCTAGAATCAGTATTTTATATACAATCACTTAGCATAGAGTTAATATTGGTTTTTAAAAATGGGAATCAACTATCGTAATACCAATCTTTGGTCCAAAGATATACGAAAACTAAAGAGGATGACAAGTGTCCTCAAGATGCTGTATAGTGCATCTCCAATATTGTTTGTTATTTAAAGATTGTGGAGACAACAAAGCTTACACACTCACTGACATCACTGTCATCTTGCTGAAACACCCAAGCCACTATCCTCATAAAAATGTGGAGAAAATACATAAAGGAGCCTACATTTAAGGTGACAATACCTTTAAGTGTCGTCACGTTATATTTGTTTCCACCAACACAATTTTTCCTATTTGATCAGTGCTTCTAACCATTCAATAAGGAATAAGAAAACATGTTTCCTCATAAATATGGTCATTCGATCAGTAAGTGTTCACAATGTTCCGAGACAAAGTAAACTTGATTTTTTTTTTGCCCCTTAAAGAGGAAGTTCAACACTTAGTGCCTCAAAAGAATTAATCTAGAGTTTTATTTCACCTTTGAAAAACATATGACTAGTTCCAAAACAATTGAGACCACATGGAAAACCTCTAATGTCTCCAACCAGCTCCGTGAAACCACAAAAAACTAACAGCTGCTGCCTTATCCGATCTGCCACTTGAAAGGAATCGAACAAAAACTGTAGAAGTTTTGTTTAATTATAATTTTTCAAAGAGAAGGGCTGATTGTTGCCTTCTGTTAAGCTCATGGTAAAATACACAAAAGCTAAATTCATGATTCATTGCCCTGAAAATGTTTTGTTCATCAAATGCCTTAAGTACTGGCAAAGATCTTACCTTATAAGTGCAATTTGTCCCAGCATGCAACTTTTCAACAATAGCTGCATGTGTTTCAGTGTAGTTGGTTCTCAATGGCAGGCCTTTGAAAAGACATGCTTAGAAAGCACAATTTTTAAGCACTTTTTAAAAAAAAAATATAAATAAAAAAAATATGCTTCTTTTGCTCTTTTGTACTTCCAGAGATGCGGAGACATTTTTGCTCGACTCCAAAAAGGTGCAGGCGTCTAACGGGGGCTGGCTTGTGTTTGATATAACAGCCACCAGTAACCATTGGGTGATAAATCCACAGCAAAATTTTGGTCTTCAGCTCTGTGTGGAAATGATGGATGGTAAGCAAAGCTAATTTTGCTTTACACAACATTTTTTGGGATCATTCTATAAAAAAAATATGTCTTTACATAATCTACAGATTTGTTTTGGGCTGCAGAGAAAGCTTGAGTTTCGTCTTTTGATTCATTCTACATGTCAACATTTTATATTAATCAAAAATATAACCAAAGAAAGTATTGTTAGACCTCTGAGAAATAGACATAAATCTAAAATCACCACAGACTCATTAAATGTTTTTGGCATTGTTATTATAGGTTTACAATAAAAGAAATAATAAAGTGTCCCATTTATTTTAAAAGTTTGTTTTATTTTTGTTTTGTTTTTTTGGTAAAGGAAGGAGCATCAACATAAAATCTGCTGGAATCATCGGGAGGAACGGGCCTCAGTCCAAACAGCCATTTGTCGTTGCTTTCTTTAAGGCCAGTGGAGTTCTGCTCCGCTCTGTGAGAGCTGCTGGCGGAAGGAAAAAGAACCACAATCGCAATAAATCAACTAATCAACAAGAATCATCAAGGATGTCAAAACCTGGAGGTGTGCAGTGGGCATGCATTTATGATGATAAAACATTTTTAATGATTTCTTTATCACATGAAATAATTGATAATGATGATAAAAAATGTGTGAAAAGCTGTAAAATAAATATACCTGTTTTTGAAAAGCCATTGTTTCACCCCAAAATGTTATCCTGGAAAGCAAACGGCCACTAATTTCAGCACATTTGTTTAGTTGGAGAGAAAAATGCCAGTGTGAGAAAATTCAGCAGAATTCCCAATGCTACCATTGGCATTGTTGTCAAAGTATTTATTCAATGTATGCTTTAATTTGATCAGAGCATCTTAGAACTTTTAAGAAGAAATCTGTTACTAGTTTCTCAGTCCGGACTCTGGATAGCTTTAGCTGCAGCATGCATGGCATGCGTTATATGGAACTGGCTCTTAAAATTCAATGTTTTACTGCATCAGGAAAGGGTACATTGCTTTTTCAGTGATCCTGTGTCAGTGATCCTGTTTGAGTGCCCCCAAGTGTTCAAGTAATTATTACATGAATTAATAAAAAAAAAAGTAAGTCAAGTTGCCTTTAACTAGAACCGCTTGGAGTTTCGCCATGCCGAGTTGAGTAAATCTTAGGGTGTCTGCACATGGTTTCATGACCTAATCGTGTTAGTAATGTAACGTTTTGGGGTGGCCATCGTAAAGTTTTGATCTCAGATAAATAGAAAATTTACTGGCAGAGCTGAAGGTTCTTGCTGAGCATAGTGGCCTAAAAAAGTAACCCAGTTTCTGGCTTTTCTGGAGGAATGAGCCAAATTTCTGGGAAACTCGTAGGAAGTTCATATAATTTAAAAGGTAATTCTTCCAAATAATAATGAAATGCATGTAAACTTCTGAATTTGAAGGAAGTACAAAACATTGTTCTGGCATTTTGCAAATGGATCTAATTCTGTTTATTGTAGCTTACCCAACACAAAGAACATTTTACTGATTTAATTGACAGACTGTTGAGACAAAGGTTTTATGTCTCCTTAAAAAGTGATGGTACATTTCTGGTTTTAACTACATGTGCAGTATATCTGTGAGGCTCAGGTCACATCATTTCAACAAGACAGGAGATGAAGTGATGTATGTTACAAGACAATGCATATAGAGAGGCGATGCTGAAGCTGTGTTTGCATGATACAGAGTTTATACCAATGTGACTGACATGCAAAACAGTTATAGTGATTAATGCATAATGGCTTATTTCATTAATTGTACTTCTTTTGTCTTAATCTTTTTTTCCCCTTAGACTATAACACAAGTGAACAAAAGCAGGCCTGCAAAAAGCATGAGCTCTATGTCAGCTTTCGAGATTTGGGGTGGCAGGTAAGACACAAAGCTTTCAAATCTCTTGTAAAACAATATTGACACAGTTTCCACATGGTGGTCACATTAAATCATAAGTATATGGAAAAGCGTATCCAGGCTATAAACTAGAGAAGCTAACTGTTGTATTTTTTTTGCCAAGGATTGGATCATTGCACCGGAGGGCTATGCTGCTTTTTATTGTGACGGCGAATGCTCTTTTCCACTTAATGCTCAAATGAATGCAACAAATCATGCTATTGTGCAAACCCTGGTAAGTGCTGTTTAAAATGCATTGTACATGTGCTTAGCCGTACAATATCCTTGCCATTAAAAATTCATACTTCTTATTTATAGGTACATTTAATGTTTCCTGACAACGTGCCAAAGCCCTGCTGTGCCCCAACCAAGCTCAACGCAATATCAGTGCTGTACTTTGATGACAGCTCTAATGTTATTCTGAAAAAATACAGAAATATGGTTGTCAGATCATGTGGGTGCCATTAGTTTTGACGCAGTTTAATTTTTGGAGCCTGAAATGGAAATTGCTGGGAAGCACATCTGCTGCAGGTGTGATTGGATGTACAGTATTATGTATATAAAGTTTTCTTGGTTAATTTATTTCCCTTTAAACGAATAGCACTGAATACTGTAATATTTAAGTGTCTAGTACAAAATGATGATTTGACTTTGTGTGCATAATCTTTTCCCTTGTGTGTCCTATGGCATATATATATATATATATATATATATATATATATATATATATATATATATATATATATATATATATATATATATATATATATATATATAT
>NW_015112683.1:343751-359747 GCF_001443285.1 Poecilia latipinna | reverse complement strand
TTTTTTTTTTTTTTTTTTCTTTTCTGTACATCTTCTATGATTAAACACTTCACTGGAGTCATTGTGACATCTTTGCCTTTTTCTTTTAAGTTGTGAAATTGTGCTGTAAAATATTTAATACAAACATTTACTTTTGTGATCAATTCTGTGACAGATGGTTGTTGTTTTGGATCACTAATACATTCCTAAACATATACATAATGGTGTTACCAATATACATTTTCTTAACAAGGGTTTGAGCTCTGTGTGAGACCTTGTCAGTGTTTTTAAAAATGTGTCATTTCAAGTCTGACTTATTTCACCAAGAGTGCCACATAAATAGTTTTTTTTTTGTGTGTGTTTCATCAAATATGTATATAGTTAAAATTTTAAATATGAGAGCAATACCATCTATGTTAATTCAAACAGTTTCTGCTCATGTAACCCTCCACATCTAAACACTGTCATTTTTCTGTGAACTTCCTCATTGCAACAACCATCTTGGCGCCACACTAACTTTATTTTGTGTTTAGAAAGCATCGGGTAATGATAGAATGTTTTGTATGTTTAATAAATATTCCATTAGAAACATTTTTCCTTGCTTTCATTGTCTCCACAGCTTTTCTTACTCACATTATCAACTTAAACTTGATTAACATTTGCAAATGTAGCCCTGAAAGAAAAGTCTTCTACACTGCATACTCCTCTACCAGATGTCATTTGTCCAGACCTTTTCAAACTGATCTTGTACGCCTTGTATTCTTTTGGGAGCTCTCTCTCTGTTATGCACTCTGTTGCTGGACTACCGTCCCAGATTTATAAATGTTTAACAAGCATGATATGAACTCCTGACATGTTCTTGCAGAGTGGTAAACCTAATTGTAGTAGTAAAAGAAAAAAAAGAAAAGATTATGATCTCAGTGCCTATACTGCATTGATTTCCTTTAAGCCTTAAGGTTCAATCTATTTTATTGGGACTTCATGTGGTAGGTTAACACAAAGTAGTCAATAGTTGACATGGAAGTAAAAAGATTCATGGTTTTCAAAGTCTAAAACAAATACAAATCTAAAGTATGGCACAGATCGACTAAATACTTCTTAATGCATTTTTAAACTTCAGGCTTTCGGGGGTATTTCTTTACCAGCTTTCGAGATTCATTCAAATTTGATGCAGACAGATGGTGATCACAAATTTTAACGTCTTTGTTATAGATTCTCAACTGTAGAGCTAGACTTTGATGCTAAAAAATAAATATGATGGGATCTAAACTAATCACTTCATATTTACCCCAGACTCAAGTTTTTTACAGCCTCTAACAGATTTTCTAAGATTACCCTATATTTAGCTTCATCCGTTTTGCCATAGACCCTCCTAGCCTTTGGTCAATGTATAAGAAAACTCCTTCAACACACATCCAGTTGCTCTGCAGTGCAAACAGTTAAAACGGGTTATGGACTCCTATGGCTGAGTGAAAAGTATCATTTTAGTTTGGATGAAAGGACATGTCTTAATAGGTGTGAAGTTGTGCCACAAACACAGTCATCATTACTCAATCAGCATTTTTTTTGTAAAGTTCAATGTGCACCACCACTTTAATGCATATTGGAAAATTGTACATTTTATATTTCTCAGCCTGCTTAAAGCTTTAACTAACCTCTGACCAAAATGGAGTGGGGCTTATTGCAGTATCCTTTCATTCAGGATCAGCACAACTTCCAGAAAAATGGGCCAAGGGATTGAGTTGCTTCCATGGGAGTATTCTGATTACTTAGGAACTTCCAGTGATCCTGGAAATGTAGAGATTAGCTGAAGGTTTAATATTTATTTACACATCTGTGCTGACCTTCACTGAGCACAGTAAATGCACTGTCAATTTTTTTTTTCCCCTTCGCACTTTACCTTAGTTTTCTTTTTTTTTTCCTCCGACATGGCAGAACATTGAGTAACTGTATTTCATTTAATTAAAAGCAGTGGCTGACATGCCCAGATGTTATGTAGGCTCCATCTAAAAGAAGTGTTGACATTCGGTGAATAGAAGTGGCCACCTGCTAGCTTAAACTTTTGGCTTGAGGCATGATTTGCATTCCTGCGGCCTGTTGCCTGGCATGACTACTACTCACAATTTACAATCACATCTACTGTTTTGATTCACGGGTTTTTTTTTTGTTTTTTTCTCCAATTCAGCTACATGTCTTTAGTGTCAGAAATACAGGAAGTGCTGTGAATGAAACTCTATTAGTTTGCCACAGAAGAGCACAACCTTTTTGACTTTGCTCACATAGAGAAAGGTCAACAATGCAAATTCATAGTGCAGAATAATATTGTGACTTTGCTACTCAATAACAAGCTGTAGTGAATCAGAAATGCCTTTTCATTCATCCAGTCAATGGGAAGCTATGCAACATGCTAGAAAAGTTCAAGCCCCCATAATTTTTTATTTTATACAAACCACTTCTTCAATCTTTATTTTTTCCATTGATTATTCCACAATTTGTTTGAATTATTGTGTTCCTTCCACAAGTATTTATATCCACTAAACTTTTTCACAATTTTGTCACGTTACTACCATGAAGTTCAATATATTTAATGTGACAGTTAAACACAAACTAATTCATGACGAAGTTAAAGGACAAGGATACAAAATGCCCTGCAGTGCTAAGGACTTGGGTTTGAAGCCTGGCCCATTGACGTAACGGATGGGGGTGGCCGTAGCCTTCAAACATTCTTCCCATGTCTGTGCTAGCATGACCTGTGGATCATCAACGGGAGATGTGATGCTGAGCAGTGCTGCATGGTGTGTGTCACAGTCAGCAAACCAGCTGTAGACAGCAAAAGGCAAAAGTTGTGCAGTGTTTTCCAAATAAGACACATAAGTTGAGTAATGCTGTATCTTTAAATACACTGGTTTTGTTCTGAGTTGTATTTAGGGGAATCAGAATAAAGTACTGCAAACAACTGGCTAGGCTTTTCAGATATTTATTTATAGAAAAAAAAAAATTAAGATGCATGTTTTTAAAAAGATTTTTTTTTTAAACTATGCATCCTTTTACCCTGTTTTTAGAATTTTGCGTTACTTCTAAAGCCTGTAAAATAAAACCCGTTTAAAGCACATTCAAGCTTATAGTTGTTGTTCAGGGGGTGTGAATACGCTGGATAAACACCAAGTTTCCAAGTGCTGATATAATTCATTTTCTTTCACAAATATGTTTAGTCTTATTGAATGATTAAGAAAACAGACACATCCATGTCAGCAGCTGCTAAAAACATGTGCTTTCATTCAGTCAACCTTAACTCTGACCCTCCTGGACCTGGCTGTCTGTCAAAAGCCACAAGTGCTGGATGATTCAAGTCATTTTTTATTTAATTTAAACCATCTCCAACAGCAGTGGATGGACGCTATTCGGTTAATTCAATTCAAAAATGATGACATAACAGCGGCTAATCTTGTCAGACCACCAAGAAGGACAGCATTTGTGCCCGAGGCAACTCAGATGTCCTGCACGATATAAGGACCAGAGATTACAGTCATGAATGATGCATTTTCTGTTTCCTCTCTGTTAGACACTAGAACACAGCAATGCCTTACCAACTGTTATTGAAGTAAATTCAAGAAAAATAAAAATCAGAGGAGCTGAAGTCTTTGAAAGCACACAATAATATAGAAAATATAGCCTCGGACAGTTTTATGCTGTTCTTATTATCTTCCTTTTTCCATTGGAAACATTCTTTGCCTTGTTTAGAAAGTTTTTCAATTATTTGTAGACTTTTCTTTTGTAATCCAATTTTCAGAAAGCTAACATTTGCAGAGGGAGTTATCTTACTCTTTCAGGTCCTAAGAGGAGAGCTAAACTACATGCAAATAAACATGGACTGTAAACCATCTTATCAGAGTTCATTATTGATTTTTGGCTAATCTGCCATCAGTCCTTTGTCTCGGCAACGTTAAAGACAGAGATGGTGGTAATTTAAGTGATATTTTTAGACACAAAACTACAAATTATTGTTAATTTCATTTAGTAAATGCATTGACTTTTCCTGTGTTAACCTGGGATATATTTCTAGGTTTGTTTTCAAAGTGTCACCTTCCAGTCCATTCACATGGCAAGTGAAATTGTATCTAATAAAAATGTTGTGCAGTTTACCTAATTCATCTCACCACATATGGTTCTCCTTATTCGCCTTCTGTGGGTGGGCTATGACTTCCATACAGCTCAATCAGTGCTTCTCCAAAGGGAGACCATATGGGTCACATTTTTACATGTTGTTTGGTATGACAAGGCTGCAGCAGGACAGCGAGGAATGTGTCCTCACAGAGGGTGGCGCAGAAACGTTGTTATACTTGCTTGTTATTCATATGTGTGCAGAGGGGAAGAGTTCAGAGCTCTCTGAGCTACAATGGAGTATTTATGAACGAAGCTGTCACTTCCCATTAACATTAGTCCTGGCACCTGTGGATTGAAACAGTCGTTGTCTTTAAAAGCTGCTTTCTTTTCATTTGGCGTTAAAATTACATTGAAATGCATGGGTTAATGCTTACACCCCCTCGGCCAATTCGATAAAAAACATTATATTTCACTATTTTGCAAGCCCTATAAAATGGATTCACAGTTGTTGTTTTCCCAGTTTCTCTCCACTGCATGCCATCTTTTGTGAAACATATTTTCCTTGAAATCCTGTAGCGGATTTAGGTCTTAAAATTTTTATTTTATTTATTTTTTTGTAGTTTTCTCCAAGCAATAAAAGCTTCTAAAATCATATGCTACGCATCATCTCTTCTTTATATGCAGGTTAGTCAGTTCCTGTTGTTGCCAAACTGCAGAACAATTTATATCAAAGAACACATAAAACTAAATAAGAGGCTTTAAAGGTAAAATTCAAACCAAAGCAGACAACCAGGATATTAAATAACTCATGTAGCCAAAAACATGTCTTATTGTAGTCAAGCTAATTGATTTAATGGCTGAGGTCTTTTTATTATACTTCTAAAATGAGCCTTATTATTAAAATCAGGGCATATCTGGACACAGTTCTCGATAATCAAAGCAAAACAAACACATCATTAAGCCTTACCAGCTCTTCAACTTTAAACAAGCATTTGATTCATGGATTCTTGATAATATGGATTTCCAAAAGTGCCACCATTAAATCAAAAAGTTTACATGTTTATTATGGAATTACTGACAGAAAGTTATCTGGAAATAACTGACTGAGAATAACTTTTCAATAAAGTGTATGTAAATAAAGATCAAGACTAATACTGTGTTTATATGCTTTTAATATATTTTGAGATATAATATAATATAATATTTAAAAATCACAATATACCAGGGAATTTTGGGCTTAACTGTGTGTTTAAATGATGGATCAATAGACGGACAGACGGACAAAGAGATGGAAAAGTTATATAACAAATGTAATTGTTTATTAATTTGTTTACATTCAGGTAATTTAAGTACTTGTTAGTAAACACATATCAAGAGAATATAAATGTAATTATATGACGCGATGCATTATTTCAAACTGCATTTGCAAAGTGGGAGAAAGTGATGCAAGACTCACATCTACTCTCATGTGGACAAAGAGCTAAAGCCTCAGTGAGTGCCTGGGATACTCTGTGCTGTGATTACCACCATGATAATCTTTACTGCACATGCTGTCTCCAAGGGGAGCTGTGGAAAGTTGACTCAGAGATCTCTTCCTGAACAGCCGTATGATAGTCTTCTACTTGTTTACAGCCTTTATGTTTTATCTAGTGAATTTGTGTGTGTTCATTGTTTGTTTTGTTTTTTCATCTGGAGCATATCTGATTCAAACCTAATGGAGGAAAACTGAAAATGAGCTTATATACATTCATTCTGGTCTGAATACATTTTTCTTTTTTTTTTTTTCTTTTTTCTAATTACAAATAGTTTAAGGGAATTGTTTCTGTTGGACTTCACCACTAACTGGTTACAGCAAATCCTTTCATTTATCCAGAGAACTACTTTTAGGGTGATAATGACAGGCAATTCACATCAGGACCAGGACTCACATGCTGAACAATTTGGTTAAATATACGATGTAGAAATTGAAAACGGATGGGAGATGAAAATTGATTTAATATGGTTCCCTCTACATTTTCAGTAAACATCAGAACTTAAAACTACTTTCATGCCTTGATAAAATCTGGACTCCATAAAGTAATTTCTCACATATGTGTCTTTTTTTCAATAGCCAGAGAGTTTCATTTGAGCATAGACAACTTTTTTTTTAATTGCTTTTTTAATTTTATTTTTACATTCTCTTTCTTCCTGCTTTCCTGCTGGACTAAGCGGTTGCAGGAAATGAATAGATGAATGAACATTTTCTTTCAAATGTGGGATTAAATCAATTTTGGTGAAATTTGATTTAATCCCACACAAATAGTGAAAGATCTTTTCTTTTCTTTTATTCTGCTTTAAATGTTGTACTGTTTACAGTACAATGAAGGAAACAAATTATGCCAAGTTTAATTTTAAATGTCCTCATAGCTTCTTAGATGTCAGATTAACTGCTGTAAAATGACAAATTGTCAAACAAATTTAATCCACATGCAAAGATAAATAAGAGTATTCACCTGCAATAGATTTGTTTCTGAGAGGAGAAGGAGCCCTGAAGGCCAACACTTAAATGTGACCTTCTGCAGCTGGTTTCTGTCTTCGTAAATCACCATTACTAAGTTTTACTGAAAGAAAAAATGTCAAATTCTGCTTAGACGATTGAATGAAGACGTTATTCACAAAAAAAAGTGACTTGAGGAGTCCAAATATTTTCCCAATGACAAAACATATTCTGAGTTTCCGTACAAAACACATTTTTGAACAGTTGCACTTTTTTGATGCTCTCTGTTACTACTTTTTGTGATAATTTTTAAACTTTCTTTTTAAATGTAAAATAATCTATGTAATACTTTATTGCATAACATTACTAAAAATGAATTGCCTTCAGTTGCCACTGGACTGTACATATATGTAAAAGTTTGTCATGGGCTGTTTAATTTTAGTAAACCACTTGATATATTAAATTATTTAATTTGAATTTATTTCTGTTTGATTGTATTTCCAGGTTTTATTCATTTCATCTGAATTGTATTTAAACAATTCAATTTAGTTTTCTTCGATTCCATTCAAATTAGTTCAATGGATTAGATTAAATTCTGTTCTATTCATGAATAAAGTGGATTTGCTTTATTTGTTTAATTCTATTAACTAAATTCAGTTCAAATAATATTAGCTTGGAGTGACTTAATTTGTAAGAAAAGAGCTCATTGCAATTAATTTAAATAAAATAAACATTAAGGCATCATGTACTAAAAAAACACAAACTGATGACAACCAACAAAGGTGACCAAAGCACCTTACTGTAAAAATACATCACAAGAAAAAGAAAACACAAAACAATATAAATATAGGAAAATACCACTATGCTACATGGTATTAAACCACTGTGAAAAGAAATAAGTCTTGAAATACAAACAACTTTCTTACCTGAACATGATAAGTAAAATCCAATTTATGACACTAAGACAAGTATAACAACAAGAAGAGAAATCAAGTGACATCAGTGAGGTCAGAAGATGATCCACATATCATTAGGCATCATGTAATTAAAGTAATGACTTAATAAGTCAGTTCTGATTATTGTTGATTTAAAAAAAAATATGTCAAACACAAACAACAGAAAACACAAATAATAAAAATATCAAAGTAAGTGTTTGTCTTAAACAACACATTCAATGAATATTTAAAATGGTAGTATAAACAGGGATTGTTATGGTAAAATGATTAAACACATATAATTTCAAATGAACCTGCAAAGTAGCATTTTATTGGTCTCCAGTTCAAGTTTTGCTCAGATAGACATTACACTGAAAATAAAAATCTAACGTTTAGCCTGATTAAAGACAAATAGCCTTTTCAGATCGAAATCCCCTTCAAGTTGCTGCACTTTTATTCTGTTTCTTAAAAGAGTTTGAATGCATGACAGACAGAAAAAGTCAGAAAAGTGTTTTAACATTTAGGGCAACTGATATCTCTTTACATTGAATTTCCAACCCCCTCCTTTTTAAAGCTGATCCCATGATTTTCCTGCCTCCCTAGTACCGAGAGGAGATGGTTGAAGGTGAGGGCTTCATTAAGCCTCTCTATTGTTAACATCTGGGTTCAGAAAGACGAGTGTTCTGTTATACCTTGACCTGCCTTATCAAGAGCTTTCATTACACCATGCAGTTGATATTGGCAGCAGTGGCAGGTCTGACAATGAAAGCCTCCAATTATTTAGGACACAAGAGATCAATGTAAGCAGGCTGTTTCCCTGCATCCTTCAGCTCCCGGCTGAAAAAGGGAGAAGAACGTCTCTCCTCTCGTTAACTCAACATAAACACATATCAAGTGTGAATAAGTCAACTCCTATTGAATGCTTTGAAGCTCAAACGTTGTGAATTTCTTGACAGCAGTTTTCTCTGTTATTATTTTATTTTTAGTTTGGCAGAATATTTTTTTATTATTTTACAAAACATATTTCTTAAATTTCTAGTAGTTTTGGTATTTCCTGCACTCAATTTCTCCTCTCATTTTTCTTTCTCATTCCTTGTCTCTTTTTTTCTTCTTTCTCTTTTCTTTATTTGGTTCTTGGCTCATTTTTCCCCCACACCGTTTCTCCGTTATGACAGCCACCCTCCCTCCATTGCACCAACTCTTCCTGTCAGAGATGTGGTTGCCATGACAACTGCTGAATCACTCTCCACCCAGTCTGCAGCCTTCCTCTAATGTCATCTTCCTATGCAGCATGGTCGTCCACCATTCAGGCCCGAATTAGTGTGCAGATTATCACAGCAACTTTCTGATACATTTTTTATTTTTTATTTTTTCCTGAGGAGTTGAGCAGCAATCAGCCTGATGGGTAACGTACCCACTACAGTGAAGCACTGCCTGAGCTATAGGCAAATCATCGAGGAATACCCTTGGTTTAGAAGCTGGCTGCAGGAAGAAAAGGTGGGCATAATATTTCCTGTTTTTTTTTTGTTGTTTTTTTTTTATCTGCTGCACATGTTCTGTGACATAACTTCCTCATTACTGAAAGGCCTCTCAACAGCCTCTCTGCTAAAGCTGGCAACATGGTAGCAGCCATTAATTGAACTGTTTCTGCTTTTCTTGATTTATGGCAGTAATTTCATGTTTAGTAAAAGCTTGAATTGATGTCATTCTGACTGTTTTTGTGTACTGGTTAGTATTATTATCATACATGTATAAATGATTCTATCTCAACATTTTCTTAGTGCATTTAATATGACCTCAGAAATCAAGATTTCCTTGTTTTACATTTGAACAATTGAAATAGACTGCAACTTGAACTTGAAATGTGACTCGGAAAGCAGATTTCCCCAGAAAATGTCTGAGTTCAAATTCAATATGGCTACTTTGCAAATAAGCAAAGTTAAACAAATTAAGTGCTTTATTATAGTAGTCATTCCCTGATCTGAGTTCCAACTATGGGGGCAATTCATAAACAACATCTGGTGGATGAGTAACCCAGTCTGTTTAAATGAAACAAATTGGATTTATTTAACATTTACAAATCTAATCACATGGAACTAGTTAAGTTTAATACAGCAATCAGTGAAATTTTTGGATTTTTTTTTTCATCTCTGCTGTTTTTATCTCAAGACAAATGTCAATGAACAGAAATGAAGAAAATAAATGCATTGCCATGTTTCATTTTGCTAAAGGGGGATATCATGTAAAATCGACTGTTTTCCACCCAAAATCCGTTAATGCAACATCCTAACAATTGTTTTTATTTGTTTCACTGCTCACTATTTTATTTTTATTTTTTACCATTTTAGCAACTTTCAACAAATTTACAGATTTTTGCATACATTTTGGTCTGTTTTGTTTATTTCCATTGTCTTGGATAAAACCAATCAAATACATTAGCAAACCAACAAAATTACTCATGTTTTCAAAATGTTGTTTTGAAAGTTTACTGAGAAAAAAAACACTCCTTGTATTAAATAGGAGAACATTTGTTGTGGTTTGAGTGGAGTTACCCCGAGTCTTTTCTTTAGCTTTGCCTTGATGACATACATTCTGAGTTTCCTTTATAATGAGATGACAGACTTATGTACAGTCTCTCAGATTTCATGTGGCTTTGAGATATTAAGTAATTTATGTTCAGAATAGCATGCCCTGGGGCATTCCTTCGCAACACTGTGGATAATTTTACAAGCTTTCATTATTATGCTGAGTAATATTCTGCTGTAGTCAAATTTCTGTTCTGATTTTTCTGCAGATCATTATCAAACATGACTATCCAGAGTTTGTGAAAATTGTTGAAGTTGGGCCAAGAGATGGACTTCAAAATGAAAAGGTATACTTTGATGTGTCACTCACAAACCTCAATCATTTGTATGGATACCTTTTGCTATTATCCCTCACCCCTGAAAAATATTTTTGTCTTTCATTACAGATAAACAATTTAAAATGTCTGAGTTACCTACAGTGGAGTTTTTACTATTTTTACATTTACATTACATTACTTCCGTCAGCAAGGTTAGGGTTTTTTCAAATTAAATGCAAATACCATTTGTGTGACTCTCATGAAAACATTGTTTTAGGATAAAACCCCGGTGAGCTGTTTCATTGTTCCCCAGGAAATTGTTCCAACAAGGGTGAAAATCCAGCTGATAGACATGCTCTCAGCAACAGGTCTGTGTGTGATAGAGGCCACCAGCTTTGTCTCTTCAAAGTGGGTACCGCAGGTAATAGCTCTTTTTCGTGCACAACAGCAGAGCGCTGACTGATTTATTAGGGACTATTTCTTGCTGTATATGTATTGATGGAAATGTGCTCCTGTGGTTTGATCCATTGCCGGTTTTTATAGTTTGTGGTCTGTTTGTTTTAGCATTCCATGCCATATATTGCACTTCATGTATTTACTTAAAAAGAAAAGAAAAAAAATGCTCTTCAAAATCTCACATGAAACTTATTCTCTTCATGGTGATACATTTGTGTCACAGAACATGCTATAAAGTCTTATTGTACTTCTTTACATCTTTTTCCGCACACATTTAGATGGCAGACCACACAGATGTGGTCAAAGGAATTCAGAGAGTGCCTCATGTTCAATATCCTGTTTTGACTCCAAACATCCAAGGTTTTCAGGATGCAGTAAGCTTTTAGAGTCTTTTCAGTGTGGTGATTTGTGACATAATTAAAAACAGAATTTAGTCACTCTTGAATGTTGGCTTCATGCTAAGATAGGACTCAAAAATAATTTTGAAAATAACATTCTTTGATGTTTAAAGGTTGCAGCGGGTGCCACGGAAGTGGCTGTGTTCGGGTCGGCTTCTGAAACCTTCAGTAGAAGAAATATCAACTGTTCTATTTCTGAAAGCATACTGCGGTTTGAGGAGGTCATTAGTGCTGCCAAGGATCGACAAATCCCTGTTCGTGGGTTTGTATTCTAAATGTTTAATGTCATATTCAACAAAAGATGAATTACACATCTCACTACCCCTATAATGTTATACCAAATAACAGATCTACTATGAATGATAAAAAAAAAAAAGTTTCCATAAAGAAGAAAAGCAAACCAGATAGCACAGCTCCAGATGTTAACCAGATTATTTTAAACTATGCCTAAACCGCAAGTCCAAATGGACTGTAAGTCTTTCCCAGTAAAGACACCACGGAGTCTTTGGAATCAAATAAGCAACAGCTTTTGAGGTTTTTCATGTAAAAAAAAATGCTGGTGTTTTAGAGGTTGTTTAGGTTTTTGACAGTTAAGCTTGGATAAATATACTCTTTTCTATTTCAGGTACGTTTCTTGTGCCCTTGGGTGTCCCCATGAGGGACACATCGAACCCTCGCAAGTTGCTGAGGTAAAAATGAATTTACACTTATAGCAAACCCTCCTTATGAAATTACTTTGCAGATTAACCACCACTGATTTCAATTACTTATTACTGACTTACCAATATGTTTTTTTTGTTTTTTTTTTGTTTCTTGTTCATATATTGAAGACATAAAGTTGGCAGTCTGTTTAATTGATGCTTTTCGGTGCAATCGCCTCCTTATGACAATATTTACCACATTTTTACTATCGTTTAGGTAGCAAAAAAGTTGTATGAAATGGGCTGTTATGAGATTTCCTTGGGAGATACTATTGGTGTTGGTACGCCTGGCTCCATGTTCAAGATGCTGCAGACGGTGATGAATGACGTCCCCATCAGTGCTCTTGCCGTTCACTGCCATGACACTTATGGTCAAGCACTTCCTAACATCCTTACTGCTCTTCAGGTAGGTCTCATAGCATGGACCACAGTTCATGCCATAGATCAGGCATCATAGTTCCCTGCTTTTACTATCTCAAAAGCACTATTTTACTTCTTATAATTATTACTTTTACACATCAACTTTTGTTGTACCATTTGCCGTACTTCTGTAGCAAACATGGAGGTATTTTTGGTTAGATATTCTTAGACATCCAGGATGTCTAAGAATTGATTATAATATCTGCCTTTAAGTATCTATGAATATATTTGATCCAGAAAGCTTAAATGTTTAATGTGGATCTTGATCTTATGACTGCATAAGCTAGTATGAATGAATAATACTTTCTTCTAACTGCCAACAATGTAGAGATCAGAAGCAACGTCTAAGGTCGTGATGAGTATGTGGTGAGCTAAACTGTTCCCAATCTAACTTGTTTGACATTTTATTTAAGTTTGATTATCTAAACTAGAGACAACATTCACTTGTTTCTTTTCAGATAAAATATCATTAGCTGTTTTCCTTTTTTCCCCTTGAAAATGCAAAACAAAAACAAAGAAATGTGAAATCCACAGTCCTACTGGAACAGCGAAACAGTCAACAGACAAGAAGAGCTTAACATATATGATCTGTTTCTGCAGAAACCAACATTATTCACAATCTGGTGAAAAAAATGCAGTAATTTAAACAAAATAAAATATTTGCCGTGCTCCATATCTTGAAAATAACCCGTACAACAGAGAGCAAATGACAGTGATAATAACTCACAAAAGCATAACTGTAATAAGTGGAAAGGGCATCATTTGGGGTGTTTTTCACCTCTTTGCCTGCAGCAAGTGCAAACCTGACATACATCCAGACATAAAACAGAGGTAAATGAGATATGGCTGTATCAGTTCTCTGGAGCACATTGTCACTGCACATGAGGAAGCTCATTGGGGGCTGGGTGGGTCAACAGATGTGAAGGGGTCAGGACAAAGGCTCACCTATTCGGTGTCTGTTGGACAAAGCAACTGGGAGTGAGGTGGATGGAAGGGCCCTGGGGGGCTCCTAACTCGTCTGTCGCTTGGCTGTTGAACTCTCTGACAATGCTGTACTTAAAGCTGCTGGAAAATGATCCTTTTATTTGCTTCGTGCTGGGAATGTGGTGAACAGTGCTGCAGACTCACACTCAAAGGTTTTCAAACCACCTACTTTTCTTGATTATGCAGAAGAAAATGTACATTTTAACTGCATAATAGAATGCATAAATGCTGGACTATACGATCACATTTACAACTGATTTTGCAGTCTAAATAAGTTGCAAGCTTTAGGCTGCTGAAAAAGCTCGATATTGTCAGTTTTAAAAAAGCAAGCATTACTAAAGTTGTTATCTTTAACAGTGGAGTGAAAGAGCATTGCGAGTCAGTGAAATTCTTTTTGCGGATCGCACTCGGTATGATTCATCACAGCTGCGGGATACGCAGAGAAAATAATAGCAGACGGGGATATTTAGCTTACCGTTTGCTCACCCATAAACAAGAAGGAAATGAAAGATTTTATCATAGTTTTTCATTACTGTGTGCCAGAACTCCGCACCACCAACCGAGAGAGAAATGAATTCCCCCAGTGCTGTCAGCCCTGAGTCACCTCTTTTGTTCCTGATAAAGACATTCCTTGGTCTTTGTAACTTTTTTTTTTTTTTTTTTTTTTTTCAGAAGGTCGGGGGTAGCTTTGTCTGAAACCTACTGGGGCAGGTCACACAATGACAATGTATGTGGTTAGATTTCACAGGCTTGGCATGGAAATTTTCATATCCGTTCCTGCAATTTTGGTATAGTGTGCACTACTGCGTCTGGGATTTACAGTAGCCTATGTTCTCTTTACGGGACGGCTGGCGGTCAGGTAGCATCAGAGGAACTTGTTGTTGGTCTTATTTCTTCAAGATGTCTTGCACATTTACAAAATTTTGCATTATAAGAGGCAATAATCAGATCATCAGGGTCAGAATGTCAGTTGTTGCTACCTGACAGCAGAGCACTTTAAAAGTTTTCTTTTAAATTTTATTTAATTTTATTTTTTTATTGAAATCCCATCTAAAATCTTATTATAATTTTCTATGGTTCACAAAAAATAATCACAAATTCTAAACGATTTTTATAAACTGCTCAACTTTACTACTTAATTTTTCCTAATCACATCATCTTTGAATCCAGTTCTGGGATCTGTGTAGTTTACCTTTTTACTCATAAGGTTAAATTTAAATGATTAAAACTTTTTGTAAAGTCATAATATTTATTTATGAAAGCCGGTTTATTTCAGTCTAATTCTTTCTTTTGTTTTTTTGTCATGTTCTGTAGATGTACACAAGTCCTGACAATATGACACAGAGAATCAGTGAAAAGATAAAACTCTTTTGTCTCCTCCCTGCGGTCCTGCTACATATGTGCAGAAATGGACATCTCTGTCAGTTTGTGCTGCTCCAGATCGTTGGTTTGCTGCAACTCTGATGACGGAGTAAAAACAACTTATACCTTTACAAGAAAACTGTTTATCCTCCATTATCAGTGTCAATGATAACGGCATTTGGAGAAAGAGAGGCAGCCAGCACAGAGCAAGGGGCAGGGTGTGATCAGCACGTAAAGGGGTGTGATTGAATGCTCTAAGGTTATGTTTTAAGCCAACATTACAATGTTTAAGCATGCAAATACCAAATGTATACATTTTCAGTTTTTCCCAAACTGTTTATTAAGGCGAGAAAGTTGCACTGAGATGGTATTATTTTCATTTTGAATTAGTTCTCTCTCTTTTACAGATTTTTAATAGGCTCTACATTGAGGTTCAAAATAATAAAATTAACATATTTTCGACATTTTTCAATTGCATAATTCTTTGAAATTTTTGAAAGATCCAGAGTTTTACTTAACACATTCTACATTTGGATTGAGGACATTGTTTGTTCTGGATACAGTAAACCTACCAATGCATGAAATGGCTTGCATGGAAACAGAACTTCCTTACATTTCCTTAATTTTAATACATAAAGAAGTTGTGAAGTAAAGCGATATCCTGTGGGCTTCTTTGGCACGTTACCTTTTTCGTCTTCCAATGCTCTTTGGTTTGCTTTCTTCTTGCTAGTTTTTTTTTTTTTTTTTTTTTTTTTTTTTACTTTTTTGGAACAAGGAGGTTTGTGTTTCACTGTAGAACATGTGTCAGTTTAGTTTTAGCTCCTTTGTTTATGTATCTCAGCTTCATATCCCGTTTTAAATACACACAGCTTTTCCTTTGACGCAGTTTTCATACTAAATTGTGATTATGTCCCTCCGAAAGCCTCATCCACTCGCAGTTCAGAATGCCAACATGCTTACCCCAAATCATTGTAGTTTGAAAAGGCACATTGTCTTTATCCAGGAATGCATTGTTTTCCACACAACCACAGCTTGGTGAATATTATTTTTTTGTGCTAAGCACACATCTGGTTTCTGGGCACTGCAAACCTAACTGAGCGTTGGAAAGCTTAAGGACTGACCACCAGTTCCTGCATGATTAGCGGTACAGAAGATGCTGTTGAGGGGCAACATTCATGCTTAAGGCTTGTGACCTTATAGTGGTGGCAGCTTAGAGCAGGACGATTGACATGGAAGATTACAACTCTGTGTTTATTTTACAAAAAAAAAAAAAAAAAAAAAAAAATTTTGCCTTAAAAAGAACCCCCCCCTGGTTTTTACCAAGGTTGGGAACCCTGGG
>NW_015112683.1:338432-340612 GCF_001443285.1 Poecilia latipinna | reverse complement strand
AGAGAGGGGGAATTGAAATGAAAAATTAAAACTTTGTTTTTTTTTTAAAAAAAAAAAAAAAAAAAAAAAAAAAGATCTGCCTTGAAAAGTATCCTCCTCTGGCTTTTACCAAGGTCTGGAAACCTGGTGCACGGGTAACATACACCTCCTTCTCTCCCTTTGCCAACACAAACAGCAATTACTGCTGGCTCAGACAAACCCTGAAAGAAGCAGGTTCTTGTCTGCAAGAAAAGCACCCAATTAGCCTCATTGTTCCAAAATAGCTGTAAAGGTCCTTTTTAATTTAAGTTGCCTGGTCGTGCTCCACGGGGTAGAAGCACCATGTGACCCGAATGCCACTGAGAGGACCACTGTGTTAATTTAGTCTCACTGTAGGATCCTCCGACATCTGGCTCTGACACAGAAGCTGGAAAACAACTTTAATATTCTCATGACAGTCCCACGGACATGTGGAAAACATCCACAGACTGACTGAAACCAGAAGTTTTGGCTTTTGGTGTGAAAATAATAGTAAACTCATGGTGACTTGGAACATTTGCATGAAAAACAAAATACTTGTGTCTGTTGTTATATGTGTCCATGTGCTCGGAATATTTTTATTTTTCCAATAATAAAGAACTTGAGATATGATAGGCAACATTTTTAGGCAGAACAGTTATAACTGTACTATTCATTTTTGTCTGGACATTTACATTTAAATAGTGGAAGAACATATGTCACATATATTATATACACTTCTCATGACCACATCCTCAGCACATTTTATTTGGATTTTAACTCACAAAGTGAGTGAGTTGCTTAAAACAAATGTGTCCTTTTGTGTTTCATGAAAAGAAAAAGAAAAGTGGGTGCATATTTCTATCCTGGGCCTTTACCATGAAAAGCCCAAATAAAACAGAATACAACCAAATCCTTTTAATTCTCCTGAGAGCCATTTAAGAGAGCATTATTGAACAAACAACATCATCAAGAGCAAGAAACTTACTAGACAAGTGCAGGAAAATAAACTGAATTGAACAAACTAGATTTTATTTGAACTGGACGGTGAATTTTAATGACATTAACATTCTCGCAAATACACCAGATTTAGCAAAATGCAAACCACAGTCCTAAAAAACAAACAACACAACACAAATAACACATTAACGCAAAATGTTATTTTTAAAAATACAAGAGCGCACAAAGAACTACTACAAAAAAAACTATAACGACAATTAAACTTGGTTCTAAGATACCTATATCAAAGCTCTATGCTAGTAGGTTTACGAAAACATCTGTCATAACATACTAAATAAAACAGCAAGTTCTCAAAAGTTGCAAAAGGTGATTGAACTATTTTTAACCTGGGTTAGACTTTTATCTCGCATAGATCAGTCTAAAAAATATGCCACAGTTTTAAACCTACAAGGAGAACATAAAGCAGGGAAGGTTTGTGGTAGCTCTGGAGAAGCTCAAGTGGAACAATCTGACTATTAGTTATTAGCATGAGCAGTACAGATCCAGCCTATGTGTAATGGTGGTGATTTGACGGCTTAGCAGAAGCCATTTGTAGTTTACCCTAAGCTCACATAGGAAACAGGTGGAAGAAGGTCATATGGTCAAATGAAACCAAAATGATCGTTGCTTTACTGAAATGTAAGTGTGCATATGTAGATACTATTTATCACCCTGCTCACAATTTATCCACGGTGAAACACGGTGGTAGCAGCGTCATGCTGCAGGGATGCTTTTTTTTTTAGTAGAAACAGTAAAGCTGCTCAGAGTTAAGAGGAGGATGGAATTAGCTAAATAAAAAGAAAAATCCTAGAAGAATATATTTTTGATGCAGCAAATACTTGAGGTTTGATAAGTTATTTACCTTCAGAGGATCACAGCTTCAAACACGAAGCCAGCGCTAAGAAAGGATTACATCAGAGTCTACTCAAGCCAAGGATTTTGCAGTATATTATACTACAATTTTCAGTTATGCACTTCTTAATGTTAGTCTGTCACATAAAATTTTAATACAATACATTTAATTACTTCAGTGAATTTTAGCGTTGCATTGAATTCAACATATTCAAACAGTGTCAGATGTATAAAGATATATATATATATATATATATATATATATATATATATATATATATATATATATATATATATATATATATATATATATATATATATATATATATATA
>NW_015112683.1:308202-335114 GCF_001443285.1 Poecilia latipinna | reverse complement strand
CTATACCTAAACAAGTTCTTTTTAAACTGCAACAATGATTGGTTTGTTTTCAGTTTTGGAGACATGTCACATTGACAAGTCTGGATGATGAAAAAAAAAAATGGCAAGAAAGATAATCCCTGTGGTCGAGAGCAGAATAGTCCTGTAAAAACATGAGTAACCAGGAGGATCAGTAACACATACAATGTCCTGTTCAGTATTTATAATATTCCTCTCTCAGGAACAAGACCATAATTATATAGTGCTGGCAGTGAATGCTGGCAGAGAGGATGACTAGGCCGTACTGTGGGGCTTTTCTTTGCCCACTCATCTTCAGGAGCAGAGCCCACAGTCCCCCGGAAAAGCCGTAAAACATGACCGCAGGTCTGGCGAGGTGCAGGGGCACCAGACAGAACAATCAAACAGAACAAGATTGTTCCTGGATTTAATATGATGTGAAGGTTGCTCAGAGGTGCTGAATGTCCCTGTTGTTTGTCCTCACAGATGGGCGTCTCTGTGGTGGACTCTGCAGTGGCAGGCCTCGGTGGTTGCCCCTACGCTCAGGGTTCATCTGGCAACGTTTCAACAGAGGATGTTCTTTACATGCTCCATGGCATGGGCATTGAAACTGTAAGTTTGTCTTTATAGTTCAGTTTGGCAGACCTGCTGTATATCATGTCTCAGTAATCCCACAGAAAACCAAACCCACACAATCCTTCAGACCATATTGACATAAACTGATTGCTCTGCAAATACGCTGCTCTGTAAACGTTTATTTTTCCAATATCAATGTCTTTACACAACTTATGCAAGAGCAAGAAGGCACTACGCTTGTGCTCCCTCGAACTCTTTAACAATCCCTACCCCTGCTGGTGGAATATTTCTATTGCAGTTTCATTTTTTTGTTGTTGTTGTGTCTTTCTTTGTGCTGGAATCTAACCTGAATTATTACTTTTTTTGTTTTGCCTTGAGTAGTGGAAATATGGAAATATATTCTATGCATGCTCTTTCTGCTTCACAGGGAGTGAACCTTGACAAAGTCATAGAAACTGGTGACTTTATATGCAACGCTTTAGGTCGCAGGACAAACTCCAAGGTGGCTCAGGCAAGAAGCAGGACACTTTGAGGATGCTATGCACATTTATACAACTCTTGCTTTTTGAGGGTGTATTCTGTTGTTTTTCTTTTCAGATCTGTTTTCTGCACCTTTGTATTTGAATTTATTGAACTTCTGACTGCTAGGACCTTAATAGTGTTCAGAACCAGTCCAAGTTGTCCAAGGTAGAAAGTTGATCTATGGGCTCACTCTACCATCTTCCACAGCATCACTGAGCATGCTTTTAAATGTGCTGTGCCTGGTCGTTTATTCATTCTGCATTAACTACAGCTAATGTTAACATTAACTAAAGATCCAGTTTCTACCCAACAGGTTAAAGTGTTTCTTTTCCCTGCTAAATTGCAGCTACAATCTAAACCACCCAAAGAACCCAATCATTTTGCCAAAAATGAAGGAGTCAGAGCTCCTTATTTTTTTTAATTTTTAATTTTTTTTATCCCTGATTGAAATGACTGTGATCATACTGAAGGTTAAAGTTAATTGCTATTTATTTTTGTGTCTGTCTTGCCAAGTTGCAATATATAATAAAAAGATGGTATCTAAAAAGACTCTGGATTTTAATTTGATATTATCTAAAATAGATCACAGCAGTGTATGTTTATTCTGTGCAGGGCCCTTTGAAAATGAGATAAGAGAAGATTCGAGAGGAGGAGCTCCAACAGTACAAAGTTATGTTTTCTGTGGTTCATGCGTGACGTTTACAACCATTAATCATGGAAGTTAGATCCATTTTAATTTTGGGCTTTCAATCATCCCTTTGAACTGTTTTGTCGTCAGAGTTGAAAGACGATACACACTGCAACAACAATTGAGCACAAAATCGCAAGTTCAACTTTTGGGAAGTATTTCTAAAGCTGCTGCATTTTTACAACGTATCTCCATGGTGCTTCAAGTCTTTTTGTACTCTAGATTATGTCATTCGAAACTTCTCCAAAATGAATAAATTGAATATTTTATCAAATGTCACCAATAGTTTATTCAGCTGTGCCTAAAAAATATATTATTGACCATTTTCAATTAATTTGGTTTTTGTCCAGAAGGAGTGAATGCTGCAAGTCAGTGACCTGATGCCATCTGCTAGATTTTCTTAGACTTTTTTAACTAAATTGAATGATGAACTGAATTTAATGCACTCTCTGTTCAATGAGTAGAATTAATTGGAATATATAGTATGTAAGATTTAATTGAAATGACTATTTTTGTGAAGTGCCTCAAGATGATATGTTGTGAATTGACTTGATACAAA
This sequence comes from Poecilia latipinna, assembly GCF_001443285.1. Lineage (NCBI taxonomy): Eukaryota > Metazoa > Chordata > Actinopteri > Cyprinodontiformes > Poeciliidae > Poecilia > Poecilia latipinna. Next base: position 332,772 of record NW_015112683.1, on the reverse strand, counting down.
TAAACTGAAGTAAAATGAATGAGATGGCCAGATTACTGGAAAGTTTTTAAATGAAACTGTTAACTATCCAAAATGTTCAAGGATTATTTTCCATAATGAAACAACATGTGCTTTTACTAATAAAGACATTGGTAAAGTTTTAGAAGTTGATTTAATGTTTTATGTAAGAAGTTTGTTCAGAAGATACTCCACTTTTCACCTTTAGCTGAAAGATTCACAATTTTTCTTTTTACCTTGGAACTAAAATCTAATAAGCAAACAAAGTAATAATCCAGTCCTTTGATAGATAATGGTACCATGCACTTATTGAAAATAACATTGAATCATATCAAATTTCTTTCTTGGTCAGTAATTTTTTGAAATGACGTGTACATTTATTATAGGCTAAGGGGCTGTGAAACTTCCATTAACATCTCTAAATACTGCACCAGAGGACATAAAGTTGATCTTGGGGCTACAAGAACAACTTTTGTAAGTTCCTTCAGCTGCAGCACATTCACTTCATGTTTTTTTAACACCAGAAATAAAATCAATGTTCAAGAACTTACAAAGCAAAAACAGAATTTTGTAATGAAGAAGTAAATAATGAGAATGACATATTTTGTTTTACAGAACTTGGGAAATAAATCTAGAAATATTGAGCATGCATTTTCTTATATATAATTATTACATACTATTTGTGATGCTGCATTAAAAATCTTCTATTGCTGATGTTAAGTGGGGGGAAATTTTCAGGAAGGTGTAAATAGTTTTGCAAGGCACTGAATGACTCCAGTATGTGGTACTTTGAGTATGGAATTTATTTTACAACATTTTAACTTCTACCAGGCAGCTACCTTCAGATACACTTATCTATTTAAAACCAAAAGGAGTAGTGACAGATACACTTGCTAATAAAAAAAAAAAGTCCTCAGAAATCACTCAGTCATCTAGAACCAACTTCAGGTAATAGAAAATGTTATTTCTTCCAGTTTAATTAACTTTGTATGAACCCAACTGCTTATTCAATCTGGTAGTACCTCTTCTAAATGCCTAAAACCTTCAAACTCAATGCTCCATTAATCATCATAAAATGATAAATACACGAGGGAAGAAAAACCTTTTGAGAATCTGAACCACATAAAATATGAAACTAAAACATAGTCATGAAAGGGATGTTATATTATAAAATGACATGATTCACCTTCTTTTGATGTTTAAGTTTTATCTGATCTCTCCTTTTCAACCTGCAAGACAAAAATGATGAAAAACAATGTTTTGCTGTTGCAACATCAGATAAATATCAGTCCTTTCAAAGAAGCTGTATACATGATTGACATACCGCAGCTTACTGAGAAAAACCAGAGGGGATATTATGACAACTCCAGCAAGGAAGAGAGCTGAAAAAGCATACAAGACGTAGCCTAAAAAATAAAAAGACAACAAAGAACAATTTTTATCATATTAGTTTTATGCTTTTTGGTATTTAGTATCTATTACAGAATGAAATAAAAAAAAAAATATTGAATTTCAAAAGGCGCTTTACCGTATGACCACGTGTGACCCTGCTCAGATTTGTTGATTTCAGGTGGTTTGGAAGGGCCACTGCTGCTTTTCACCAATTTTACTGAAAAAAAAAAAAAACAAAACAAAAAAAAAACAGAAAAGTTATTCAAATTCTTAAAAAAATATTGAAAATAATTATTTGAAACACTTCTTAGAAGTAAAAAACACTACTTACTGAAGTGTAGTCTGTTGTGAAATACTTCAAGAATCATATTGCACATCCGTAGATGACTGCTGTGCACTCCTTTGCACGTGCAAGGATGGTGAAGCACTGTACCCAACGTGGCTAAGAAGGCTTTTCTACATTCAGAATTTGCACCAAGCATTAGAGCTGGATCCTTTAATGTAAAACATTCATTTTCTTGGAGATTTCTTTCACTGCATAGGATTTCTTCATGGTTCCAACATTTCTCTTGGAGTGTTTTCAAGAGGTGCCTAATGAATCAGGAAGAAAAACAACCACACCGGCAACATGTTTTGATAAGGGGTCCACATTCCTAACAAGAGCACTGTTCTAAGAAATAACTTAAGGATGAGAACAGAACTGAGTGTTCTGTGTGTATGGGACATTCCTGCCCTTCACTGCAATAGGCAGCATTTTTAGTAGAGTTGTAATTGTCAAAAAAAAAAAAAACTTTAGCTTTTTTTTTTTTTAAATCCAATAATTAATTTTGTATCACTAGCTTATTTTGTAGCTACATGGTCATAGGTGATGAGAGCTGACTCAAGTTATTGCCACACAAGACAGAAGGTATATTCATAGGTTGCTAGTCTGACACAGAGCCAAAAAAAGTCAAAGTAAAAGTAAAGCTTACAAATTCAACTAAATTGAATTATATGGTATTCCTAGGATAATTCATCCATCCATCCTTTTCAGGATAATTCATCCCCTATTAATAATACATATCTACTAACTTGTGTGCTGCTTAAGAAAAAGCATGCCAAAGCTCATTTAAAATTTGCTGCAAAAAATGAATAACTTCACGAAATACTGATAAATATAACTGAACAGTTTGTGACTCATTGCACAAGTCATGTTTGGAGGGGAATTGTCTCCCAGTGTATGTAACCGGTAAAAGGTTGAATGGAGAATTTCACTGAAATATTCTTCATAAAAATCCAAAGATAAAATGAAGCTTTTGGTTTTGCTTTTTCAAGGGTTACTTTGCCAACATCTGTAAAATTTTAATGTTTTGTTTTTAGAACATTACAACTCGAGCTGCTTCAAGCCATCTAGCCTGAACCTTTGATGTTATGTCACTGCCATCTACTTGTAGAAAGGAGAATGAACAGCAAAAATGCTACACAGACATTGCCACACTCAGAACAAAATTACTCTCTTATCTAGTATGGCACAAAATGGCTTTTAATCTTTGACTCCTTTTACAAATAGCCAGTTGTCAAATCAACCGCTTCACTTGATCTCATTGATTTTCTTCTTCCAATAATTGTGACTGCCACCTCCCTGCTTTTATGAAACGTTATATTTAAAAGGTTTCATCAGCTGTAATCATCTTGGCTCTCTGTAAGAAGATCAAAAGTCAGTTCTTATTGATTCCAACACTTTTCACAGTCAAAATCGTTTTTGTGTTAGATCCCAGGCAGTGGATCTAACACCAGTTTTCTTCCCCCTTCCCTTCCTACTCCTCCACGCATTTCAAAAGTCTTTTACAGAACTGTCAAACCTGAGTAAAAAAACACAGTCTTCTGACAATTTTACTGCTTTCAATGACCTTCATGTTAGAATCCACTTGAAAACCAGGGTTTTAATTAGTTTTTTTTTTTTTTCCCCCTCCATGGTTATCTTTAATAAGCAGCTGCTCTTCGTCTCAAATCTTAGCATACTTTATGTCTGCTGCTTGATTCATATTACCTTGCTGCCTGACATATTAGTTCCCCATAGCAGGATCCACAAAATACTGCATACAAATTCATTGTATCCCAACAAATATTTTGTGCTAATTTTTGGATCTTTTCCAGGGCATGAATCTTTAAAACTCGAGTTCCTTCCAGTTCAGGAAGTATTCCTTTTATCACAATGAATGCATTTACTTTTTTATTTTAGAACTGGAGAAGAACCTACCTGCAGTTGCTGTCTTGGACACACTGAGTGACCCTTTCTTGGCAGATCCTTGTCTCAACGCCACAAGCCCCGCTCTGCAGACCGGACTTCATGAGCAAACAGCTTTGATCCGAGTCGTCACACTCGCACATCACTAGCATCTCGGCAGACTGTTGAGGCATGCCTCCGTAGAACTGTTGAATTTCCCGCCGACACCTTTCACTGTCGCACTGATCAGCCATGCACGCTTGAAGAACAGGTGTGAGGTGCCTGTTGCACACAGACTCACTCACACAAAGACCAATGCGGTCCACACAGGATCCAGAGCCTTCACGCACTGCAAGAAGCACATCTGTAGCAGGGAAAGTGAGTGATGAACATATAAATATATTTTCATATATGGGGGCTTGTCGATATGAAATTTATGCTAAATGTTGTGGCAACCTGCTCCGGTTAGTCCACATAAAGTCTTCATAAAGGGACAGAGTGGATGACTTATGAAAACTCAATGAAAAAGAAGGGCAAAGAAAGAAACAAAAAAATATGGTTTAAGAATGAAATTCCTATTATTACAAATTAACATCAGTTTGGTTTGTCCTAGTTTAGGGGGCTACCCACAGAGTAGCACCATAACATGACAATTGGGGTGGGAAGATTATGCAGCAAATATGATACAACCTAAGATATTGTTTTGGCAAACTTTGTACAATTAAGATAAGGAGAAACAGACCAATTTAAAGAGAGATTCTAGAGACTCTAAGGATGAATCAATTGTTTCCAAGAGAAATGTGTAGCATTTACTTCTTTTTTCAATCCCTGTCTTAACACATAGATAAATAAAGGGATTGAATTGATTTTCTTTGTATGTGTGGACCAATGTATGAGGCCATTTTCTAAAAACAGAGGATAAATATTTTTGATTTGTCACAACCCAAAACAGACGTCTCTGAGTATTTAATTAATACCAGAAAGTTTGTCTAAAACTGTACCATTCTAATAATTTAGGTATTATTTATTTAGGTCATTACAGACATCTGGTGTGAAGTTCATATCAATATGCCAATTTGAAATGGACGTATTGTATATCCCATTGTGCATTTTCATAATAAATAAATCATTTTCACCATTGTCTGCTAAATTACTTGATTTCCAGTCAGTCGGTGTGATCTTCCCCTGCTGACTTCCTGTTCAAACAAGAAGACACAGAATTAGTTTTCAAACAACACATACTCATTAAACCGTGTGCTTTTCTGGACATATTCTACCATAGAGGAACCCGTGTTTATATATCTCATCACCTTTGGTAAACAAAACCATAATTTCAGAGATTAATGCTTAACCCAAGCAATGAATGAGAGAAACACAGCACCTGGCTTTTGGAGGCATTGTGTGACCAGTGCTTGTATGGAGTCACAGAGCTCCTCCTCCCATGTACACACACATCCTTGCAGGGGTGGAAATTGGCCCAGTGCAGCCTGGATGGTCAAGTTACAGTCCTCTGAACCCTTTCTTTGGCACCTGTCATCTTGAATATCACAAACAGAAGAGCAAGGCAGATAAACAGGGTTTTTCATAAGCTGGTGAAGTTTCTGTGAAACAGGTGTTTTCTACCTCACATGTCAGTTGCTTTACACCTCACGTCAGTTTTAGAGGATAAACATATTAATGAGCTTTATGTGGCTCTACTATTATTGAGACGTAACCTGAACCTGAATAACACAGAACAGATTACACAATGTCATTATTAATTAAATGAGATAAACTAAAAAAAAAACAAATAAGTAAAGGTTTGCTTATTATTAATATGTTCAAAACACAAGACATACAATAGAAACCATAGCTTTTGTGTAACCTTCAATTATTCAGATTACCAGTAGAGACATAATAATATCTTTTTTTAAGATTGTAATGATAAATGTCCACCTTGTCCACCATTATTATTTTAAAAGGAGATTACAAAAAAAAAATTATAACTACAATATTAATTAAAGATTTTTCAATTTCTATTAATATTTGTGGTGAGACTGTCACTAAATTTCAAATAATTAAACGACTAAAGAACACCTAGTGTGAAATTAGGTTGCATACTGAACTTCACAGCTGTGAATTAGTGAATTAATTTCAGGTTTCATAAACAAAGCTAATTTAGCTGGACACATAGTCCTTACATGCCACCTGGTTTCACAAATCTATGCGAAAGAGTAACATTTCTAAGAGTGAAAATCCAATTGTAAACATGTTATTTTATTCTCATTGATATTTTACCCTCACAGTTGCCAGCGACAAGTGCCCTCTCACAGCTGCATAAGTCTGACATGCAGGTCTCCACTGAATCCAAAATCCCAGAAGCTGGAGATGAGAAGCTGAAACTGGATATCTGCATAAAAATAATTCCTAAAATACACATTGAAATGACATTTTTTAAATAATGTTCCTTATCACAGGTGCATTAAAACTAATTAAGGGGCTTCTTGAAAAGCTCTTAACAAAATTTCACAGACAAAAGCATTAATTTTTGTTATTTGTTGAAGCAGCTTTTTTTGTAAAGTTTACTCACCAAGAACAAGTCCAACATCCAGATGCATCCACTGCATGTTGGCTGCTGTGACGACTGAGTCTGATCTGTCCCTGATCTGCTCCTCTCCGTGGAGTTCCAGCTGAAGAAGTGATTCACCACCCACAGAGTCAACATGATGTAACACATTTATTACAGCCTCTACTTGTGGTCCCAAAACAGACGCAAAGATGCAACGTTCTGAATCTATTTACATAATAAGAATTCTACAGTATTTAAAGATTTGGGGAATATAATTGAATGATTTATTCAATTAAGGGTTTTGTCTTCCCATTTGGGTTTTTGGGGAGCTTCTATATTCGTGTTATTTCTGTTACCCTTATTGATTTATCTTATCTTCCACCTGTTTCATGTGACTAAGCCATTAAAATTGCATTGTCTGGCAAAACTATTCATACTTCTTGAACTTTTTGTTTTCACATTTTGTCACATGACAACTAAAAAAATAAAAAATGAACAATGTAAGGCATCATTGTGATATAAAAGAAAATCACACATTAAATATATATGTTTTTAACATTAAACATCTGCAAAGTGTGAAGTGCATCAAGCAGATTGGAGATAGTGCAATTTTTAATTCTCAGTTTGATTTCATGTCTGAATTTTGGTTGTGTCCTGATGTAAGGTAAACCTCTTCTCCTATCTCAAATTTTTTTTGCAACGTTTTCTATTGCCCTGTATTTATCTTCATCATCCCACTGACACAGATTCCTTGTCTCTGCTGAAGAAAATAAAAATGTTGTGTATATCAAACATTACTTAAAAACATTTGACGCGTTGAAATTGACTTCTGTCTCTTTAAGAACCTCCTCCTGCCATAAAAAATTCAAGGATTCCTCAAATATGCATGAAGAATTAAAGCAACATTTCAGTTTTTGATGACAGAAAACATCCTAACGTGGCAAAAGTTAAAAAAAAAAAGTAAATTTCACATATTGCCTCTTAAAAGGATTTTTAAAGTTTTGCTTATTTCAATTAGTCAAGAAATACAGTGGAAATCGTGAGCCGTATACAAATGTGCCACAATAAATGAAAATAAAAAGTGAATATCAACCCTAAATTGATATATTGCACACTGAAAAAATAATTTATTGATCAATCACATACAGTTTAAGCACTTTGATTGCAGATGTCAACTGTAATGAAGAATGTTTAAAAAAACCCATAGAACAAATTAACAACCACAATATCCCTGTTTAGATTACAAACAATAACAAATAAAAACAAGACACAACATTTCAAACCAAGTAAGAAGGTACATCTGCATGGAAGAAGCAAAATTAGTAATACTTCAAATTAATACTTCAGTAACATCAAAACTCCATAGTTTTCAATCAGATGATCAAAATGTTAAATTAATTTTTTCAAACCTATAACTTTAACATTGCAAAAATAATCACAATAATAAATACAAAACAAACAAGAAACACCAATAGTGTCCACAATTACTTTCAACAAAGCAAACCTTGAATAGTTTAGCTGGTCAGAAACACAATCCAGCACAAGTCAATGAACAGACGTGAAGCAGGTCCTTCAAAGCTAATTTTCATCTTTGTTTTCTTTGATTACAACATGATTGTTGTAACCTGTTGACATTTCAACAGATGCAGTGATTGCAAAACTGAATAACTTTGATTAAGCAATAATTCATTTCATTATTTTGTGAATTTATCTAATATCCCTAAGAACAAAACGATGCATGACAATCAATCCTTCACTTGATTGTTTTTACACTAATTTTTGTAAAATGTTTCCCGACAGAAAACATTTTTTACCTTGGAACAATAAAAAAAACACAATAATAATAATAATTCTCTACACGATCTGGATCTATGTAAGTTTAAATAAACTGCCATGTCTTAGTAAGTTTAGGATAAAACTTAAAATGTTAGACATGGCCTTCTTACTTTGTCCCTGATTTTGATTAAGCTTTTGGTTTATGTTCTCTAACCACCTTCCAATTTTTTTTATACAAAGACATATTTGAAAAACATATAATTTTTGTTTTTTGGTTTGAAAGTATGCACACTTCAGGGGGTGTAAACACTTCTGCCCTGCAACCTGCCTGCTAATAGATTTTTCTTTCTATAGCAGCCTGACATACTGGAGGATACATTATCATGCTCACACAATAAGTTAATAAGACTATCTCAAAATACCCTGAAACATTCACACAAAATATTATTCCCATAAAGTAGGAAATTGCCATTTTACATAGTTTAAGATTCAAAAATTTGACTTCTGTGGTTTGCATGTTCTGGCTAAAAGGTGAACTTTAGTACTGCTGTTAACAAAGTAAGCCAAATCAAAGTTTACCACCGTCACTAATACTGTAATTTGGGAATTTTAATTATTTATTACCTTTATATTTTTCCATATTTTCATTCAATCTTATCTCACATCTGCAGTCTTTTACCAGCAAAACTCATTGAGGTTTTCTGAGCAGCAAGGGACTTGATCTTTTCAGCCACAACTCCTCTACTAGAGCAGAATAAATAATTAAATAGGTAAATAAATAAATACATTGATTGCTGAAACAAAATATATTTTTAAAGTCAACGCAGTTTAAATATGGAAAATAGTGGATCTGTAGCGGAAACCCCCCCCCCCAAAAAAAACAACACTGAACATTAATGTGTCATTTACAGTTCATAGAAATCCAGCCTTTAAAATTAAACAGATTTTATCACAGTCTCCAGAAAATAATTGTTTTTTGTAACAAGTCCTTAGAGAGTTTTTACATTCTTCAGTGTGATTCTTTGCCATCTCCATGTCCTTGAGATGGATATTTAAACCTCTCACGTGTATTTAATATCTACACAATCTGGTCTGACAGCCGTGACAAGTTGTCCACATTATTAACTTGGGTTGACATGGACTTTCGGCTGTCTCTGTTTGCTCTCGTCCTCATCCTCGTGCTGTTGTCTTGCTGTTGCCCGTAACAAGAGCAAGAAAATGCTGATTTAAACTCCTCACGGAACTTGCCTGGAAGGAAAGCAAATAATATTAAATGCTTTGAATAATGGACATTTCATGTTTGTTTACTGAAGAGGGATCATGCACAAGAAAAACATTTTGCTCAAAGAGCCAAGACGAACTGCGTTACTCGGTTTCTTTCCAGCTAATTGTCATCTGCTGTCCCCATGTCTGATGCAGAAAGGATCAGTAGTGACAAAACATTAATAAGAGAAAGATAAAATGTTGAAAAACCACATTAAATGGAAGATTCAAATTGTATTATTTAATCTGAAATTCAAAATCTAAAATCCTAAAAGTCTAATCTCGTTTGTTTTATACTGAACCACAATTCTTTAAAATGCAGGTTGAAGTGTATAAAAGCATTTTCTTTAGAAATGTTTCAGAAATAACAGATAAAAGTCCAATCCATATGTGAACAAGTGAACTTAAACCCATGAAGAAATATATAAACTGTACAGGTTGGATTATCAACACACTGTAGATTGGAGCTCCAAGGATTTGGGTAAGTGTTAATATAAAACTGTCCACTAGGGGGCAGTAATAAACCTGCTCTTTTGTGACATAAACGTTAGAGACAAAGGAGATTGAAAAACTTACCACTCAAAAAATTATAGATGATAGGATTTGCTGCACTGTTTGCGTATATTAGCCAGTGTGAAAAAGTGAACCATGCATATATTGTTTCTCGGTCGTTTGTATTCTTAAAGGTGCCAAAAACCCTGGAGGTGCAAAAGGAAAGATGAAAATAGGCATGAAGTTTGTTTTGTCATACACTGTTTTGTCAAAATAAGCCACAATTTCATGCATTTAAAAAAATCTACAGCAGGCATAAAGATGAGAAAGGAAACGATTTTGATGCATATGTCCCCAATCCTTTAGTTCACAGTGCATTTTCATTGGCTGCTGATGCTGTAAACGGAGGAGCTGAAGAGATTATTACCGTTTCAGGATATTGAGCACACTGATCGGTAAGTAGCAGAGAGCAAACACAAAGAGCACAACCATCAGCATGCGAGCTGTTTTGCGTCTGGCTCTGATTTGTTTGATCTCAGCGGAAACTGTGCTCGTCTTCACCCCTCCAGACTCTCCCGATCCTGAACTTGGACCTGAGCACTGGATAGTCCTCCAATTCCTCTGAATCACCGATGTGTTTCCAGGAATCTAGTTAGTGAATATATGCATATATCAGAGCCTTTCAACAATTACCAAAAACATATAATAATACTGTATACTCTTTTTGACTTCATGGGACGAGGAAGCACATAATTTTAGGTTTAGTGAGGCAACTAATGGAGTAGTTATTGGCTTTCCTGTGTCATGATGAAAGTGGCTAACTTCTTACCCTGGTTAATATCTATTATAATATTTGCTCAATAAAATAGAACATAATGCTATAATGCCTTGAAGACTGTTTCCTGTTTTGCATGTGGAGTTGAGATGTAATCTAGATCATCTGGTTTTCCCTGATGAGAGCATTTATCATGTAAATCTTCTCACTCAGCTTAGATGAAGGAGCTGATTAAGGCTACTGAAGACTTTAAAGTTAAAAGTTAAAGTCAAAATCTACTAAGACTAAAAATGCAAATAAAAAAAAAATAAAAAAAATCTTGCTGTCTTTACAAAATGCTATAACCTCACTAGTTTATTTTTTATTTATCTAACACAACATGTACTAACTGGATATTTTATTAGGCAAAACTGTACTCATTACATGTAGGTATCTATGCAGGGAAGGCATTGAACTGAAATGAAAAAAATGACCCTCAGATTGAATCAAAGGGTATTTAGGTTGCTGTGAATGTGACTCTTTGACTATTTAACTGCTTTTCCCTGGGTTATAGAGAATGGTTCGACAGATTGCAATTGTCAACTGGGAGTAGTTTGGAGGACAATGCCTTGGGTTAAAGCGAAAGATCCTTTGTCTGCCCGAGTCACAGAAAGTAGAGAGATGAGATGCTCAGTTTAGTTGTTAGAATGCAGGTGAGTTTCCCCAATAACCAGCTAAATAGATCCTCTACGAGACCTGCGGTGAGTAGGTCTCTGCAGGCTTAGGGACCTCTAGACCCCTGGGGTTGAGAGCAGGTTAGGTGTTTACTTTTCAGAATAAAACTTAGTTGGGAGGGCATCGTACTTTAGAGAGTGAAGGAAATTAAAAGGAAGGGGTTCAACACATCATATAATGAAACCCTACAACAGTGAGACTTACATGATCTTTACAAGGTTGTGTAGAGATACACATATATAGGAAGATCATTACATTTCAGAGAGAGTAGTTGAGCTCTACACCAGCTCCCAAAATAGACAGTAAAAAAACAAACTCAATTGAAACACGATAAACAATTGAAATAAAATAGAGAATTAGTCAATATAGCACAATATTGAATACAACATATAAATACATTGACTTTGTGGTTATCTCAGGGCCTTAATGTTGAACGCAGCTAGTAAAAACTTGCTTAGATATACTGTATACTATACACAAACACATTATCTATACTGAAATTAAATTATCAACCTAAACCTTTAATTTTTATTCATTTTTAAGCTGCACAACATAATGTATTTTAGAGAATCACTGAATAATGATGATGTTGAGCAACCTAACAGCTGCCTCAACAACAGAAAGCAAAGATTTTGAAATTGTTCATCACAATTATTAGAAATAGACTTTTTTTTTTTAAGTTTGAGATACACACCTGTTGGCACCACAGCTTGTGAAAAATCTGAATATAAGCCAGGACCATGAGACATAATGGAGCAAAATATGTGACAATGAAGAAGCCAGTGTGGTAGACTTTTGGGTAGACCTCAGCTGTAAAAAGAAAAGAAAAAAAGAGACAAAATTATAAAAATAAGAATAATCAGATTTAAAAAAAAAAGAAAGATCAGGTATAATGGGTTGCTGAAAACATTTTTAAAAAAAGTCATTTCGACTGCAGATGTGGGAGCACTGCGGTGTAGCCTATACATTAATCACTGCATTAAAAATAATTTGCAACTTATCTTAAAAGAACCACAAAATTAATTACTCATTGTGAAATGACACTGTTTCTGTTTATCCATCAGTAAGTTCTTACTCCTCATTAGAAAAATGAAACAAAAAAGGTTTCTGACATATGAAAGGAATCATTTTCTGCAGTCACTTTAACAAGGAATTGGTTTAAAAAGCTTTTCTTTCTTTGAAGGCAGTAATTACAGAAGCAGTCTGAAGGGATTACCATAAAACCATTTCAAGCCACTCGCTGTTCTGCTTTCCAACTCTGCACACAGCGATCACAGCATCATAACACTTTAGTGAACTCACCGTCTCCTGCTCCGTTGTACTAGGTCCAATTTCATAAAACAACAAATCAAAATACACTTGATTTTTATTTTTTGATTCACAGATGTCACATTTAATCTGCTGCTTCATGGAGAGAATAAGATGTACCGATTTTTTTATTTATTTATTTTTTTTATTTTACATGATTTCAGAATATCTTTAAGGAAATAAAACAACAACTAACCTCCCCAGTGTTCATCACAGACTGTGAACAGGCTGGTTTTGTTTGTAAGTTCAGGCAGCAGGCTGCTGCACTCCATCACAATGGCCTGTGGTATCATGATGATGCACGACACCACCCAGATGGCAATGATACTTTTGCGAGCTCTCTTGGCCGTGCTCTTGAACTTAAGCGGGTGACAGATAGCGTACCAGCGGTCTTGAGCAATACAGCTCAGTGTCAAAACAGACACCGAAACAGAGATGGTCTGTGGAAAAACAAAGTAAAGCAGAAAGAAGCAAAATGACATTGTGATTTTTTTGTTGTTGTTTTTCCTGTGCTTAAAATGTAAAGAAGATTAATTAAATCTCCCATTTGCTTGGAGTCAGAAAACTTGATTTTGATAACACACACATGTAACCTTTATTGGCATGTTTGCAGTAAAGAACTAAAGTTATGCTGTATGACTGATTGTGGTATGTACATGTTTTTTTAGGTGTGCCACCTTAAAAGTTTTACTGGTCTGGTATGACCATCAATATGAATATTTTCTAGGGGTACCACTGATGACTAGAATTAATATTTCCACCTTGGATCCATGCCCTTCCTGCCCAAAACGTCCATTGCTTTATGGTTAAAAAAACAATGGAGGTAGCCTCATTTCAGATTTATTTCAAATAATTCCAAATAACAAACACAAAGTAGCTCTTCTGTGTTCTAATTCCTTCTTCTACATTAAACATTAATTCAGGATGAAATGAAACTCTTAAGATGCATGTTTATTTTTTGACAAAAAGAGGAACTTTCACTTTTAAGAGTCATTTCCATGGCTGTGCTTACATTGTTTGCTTCTTAAAGCTGCCGCATATAACGTTCAAAATATGTCCATTTCATTTCAATATGTCATGACAGTATGGTATGAGACAATCTGTGAAAAAAAATAACTCCTCTAAAATTGAATTCCAGTAATCAAGCTTCCCTGCATAAATAGTTGTCAATCATCTGTTTCTGCCTCCAGTCATTTATGCTATTTTTTATTTATTTTTTAGTTCATTTACAATTTAAAATAAGTTAACATTATGCACTTCCAGTCCTCATCTCTACTTTTGGAACCGCAATCTAAACATAACATATGGTTTTCTTCATATGCAGATATGGCTTACTATACCTATGTGACTCTTAGAATGCACATAGGTAGAATAATTTTGAAAGGTTTGAAACGTTACACCTGAGTAGTTCTAAGTTTGCTTTATGATACTTAAATTAGTCTGGCAGTGAGCAAAGAGGACACCCAGCTCTCACCATGACTAAACCCCTGTGGGAGAATGCCAATCTGCAAAACTGGACAGATGCAGAGCTTGTTGTTGCACTAGAACTAATTGAGTTTGAAGGTGCACTTCTTCAATTTGCAGTGAACTTTAGTCAGTAATAATTCATACAGGTCTGCAGGTTCAAAATCTGTGATCATTTCCTGTGGGAAATAAATGTTCAGTTCAGTTCTTTAGCTCAAGCATCAGATTGGCAGATGCATACAGATGTGCACCTTTTCTGGCCACATTTAAAGATTCAAATAAAATATTTAACAAGCACAGAAAAGAACACCAGAAAGGACAAAAAAAAAAACATGTCTCTGTGAAACCCCACCATCATTTCAGAAATGATGATGCCATTCTAAGTTATTGTTGTGTTCCTTTAAGCCTAACCTTATCTGGATGCACATGTCAAATATTGGTCTGACATTCCACAAATGAGCTTGATGGTGTATTTGATCTGAATCAATGCACCAATTTTATGTCAGAAAATTGAATATTTTCAAACTAAATTCCAACCATGCAAGTTAAAGGTCAGCAAGTCATCAAAAGTTTGATAATCCATCTGATTGGTGTGAATAAAACATGATCCATATATAAACTCCATTTTTTCCAAATATTAATTTAGAGTGTGAACAAACAAAATGAAAAATAATTGTGTTATCATAGTGTTGTGTTTGGATGTGAAGAAGAGCCGTTCGCAGACTCGAGGCAGGGAGGATCAGCATGAAGTGCAAAAGGTAATGAAAGGTTGGTTGACCTAATAACTTCTGAAATCAAACCAATAGTATAAAATCTGAGAATGGTTCCTGTTGAGACAAACAACAGGAGAATCTAAATGCATTAATATATATGCATTTGCATGTATTACTGAAAACTGCTATATACTGTGCAATGTAATGTTTGAATAAAACAATTGTCACTAACAATAATATAAACAAACAATCTTACTAAACATGAACTAACTTAAAGGTAACTGAAGTATATTTTTATACCAGCAAGCAGGTCAAATACTGGCTGTAACCGTGACGCACATGTACAGTTTTTACTGTGGTTAAAAAAAAAGAATAAATTTCAGCAGCTCTTTGAACTGCTCACAGAAAATGTCTTTGATTTCCAAGTCCCACAGTTCAGCCTCCAGAACGGCTGTTCTCATTGAGTTCAACTGTTGTTAAAAAGTAGGAAAATTGCATTTTGAAAACATTCAGCAATATTTACCCTTTTACTAGGACTTCACTTGTTTTTCAATTTTCAAAGCAGAAAACAGAAGACAATTTATTTTAGTTTTGATTGCTTCAGGGGTTTTACATTAAAAAAAAAAAAAAAAAAAAAACTTGGTCAGGGGAATGCAGCCAAAGAGGCAGCACAGCATGAGAAACATATGAAAATGTCACATAAATTTTATTACCAAATTAAGCCCTTTTAGGTCTCCCAAAGCAGCCGGAGGAAAAAAAAAAGATAGCTTCAATAACAATGAAGACCATTAAAATACTCCAAATCCACTAAGAAATACTATGAACATTTGAGCTAATTTCCAGCTAAGTAAAATTGCCTGGCAGGGTATGTAAAACTTTACATTGACATTCTTCAGTATAGTTTCAAGGGATTGTTGGATTTTAATTCAGTTTAAAGAACAATCACCTAATGATTTCTTACCTGGAGATAGGGGACAATTTTGCAAAGAGTTTCACCAAAAAACCAAGTCTCTGTGATGTCAACCACAAGACTCGCAGGCAGACAAATGATGGTGACCAGCACATCAGCCAGGGAGAGGTTTACTATGAAGTAGTTGGTCACTGTGCGCATGTGACGATTTTTCCACACTGCAAAACAAACTGAAAGAAATGAACCATCAAAGATGACTTAAGATCTGAAAACAGACTAAATACTCTATTTATCAGAGGGATGTATGACACACCACAAACAAGTCTAGAAGGCATGCTATTAGGCAAAGAGTTCAAATTAAAATTTAATTGCATTTCTGCTGTGATAGATGCAAAATATTCATCAGTAAAAAGTTATGAAGCACCATGGAACATGTGAAGCTTCATAAAGAGAACTTCCCTTTGGGGCTTGTAAATGATTAAAAAAAAGTATATGAAATACGTCAATATTTCAAATATATACCAATTTTTTTAATGATGTTGATTTATTTTGATTTATCTTAAATCTAAAACTATTGGAGTAAAGTTTGCCAGTCGTTTTTTTTTTCTATTTTTCTAGACACTAGAAATGGAAACCATTGATGTTTACTCTGTTTTTGCTTTGCTGCACCATACAATGTAATTCCATGTAACGTACGGGAGATGAAACATGTCTGTGGAGAATCTGTGTCTTAATGGGAAGACACAGATGAGCTGTGGAGAGAGCAGTGAAGAAACCCAAAGCAGGAGGAACTATCAGACAGAAAGCGTCAATGCTGGGATTCATACCAATCAATGAGTGTTGGACGTTAGCTGTAAACTAGACTTCATAAGTTAGCAAGGATGACTTTTTAATGACGTGTATGTCCTCACACCAATCAGATGGATTTGGCATAGGTCCTCTGCCTCCAGCTGAGACTAGCTGCCTCCAGCAGATAACAGCAACAAAGTTGGTCTAATTCTTGAACTTATTACTGGCTTGTAAAATATCTTATGTCCAAATGTAATAGTAGAAGCCAAAGTTCTGCTGATATTCACAAAAACACCCAAGGCTGCCTGCCAGCAACAACTTCATGAGCATCATTATTATTATAAAGTTGTGTAATTAATTAATATCAATTCATCAATCTTTATAAAGATATAATTTAAAATATATATATTTAATCATTAAACACCCTGTCTTGATGGTAGGCCCATAGCTTACAAGTATAAGACAATATTTTCTGTCATTTGGTATTTCTTTAGGTGGGAGGTGATTGGTTGACTTGGATATGGTGTGAAAAAACATCTGAGATTTTTTTTTACCAATTTACCCAGCCCTATTTCATGGCCACATGTCCACTTCTCATCCTATTTCACCCTTTTACTTCCAATTTCTAATTGCTTTAGAGAAGCTGATCTACCAAAGTGATACTTTGAGAAATGACAGAAATCTCTGACAGATTGAGCTAAAGGTTTAATCTATATTGCAAATTATTGGCTGCCAGGGCCAAAAAGAAATATGTGAAATATGTGGATTGTGTTTGACAATGTGTGACAGCAAGGAAAGAGAAACAGAAGATGGGAGCTGGACACGTTACGGATGGAAAACTGCTTTGCAATTCAGCTATTCTACAGTATTTTCCATTAACATTTACAATAATTCTGTTTTTAGTTTTGCTCCAAGGTAAGTCTTATGGACAGAATGGATTTGGCCATGTACTCAGAGAAATTCACCGCAGTTTTACACAAGTATGCATTTAATTAAATCTATAAACCTGCACATTTGAACCCTTATGTGCACTTCAACTGAATCCACAATTCAGAGGGGCGTAGAGTGCGCACTGAGCATCGGGACCTACGTTCTGGGTGCTTGTTTGCCAAAGAACTAGCAGACAAGGACCACCAAGAAATTGCTGAAAATGTAATGAAGACCTAGGCAGAAATTCAACCTGTAAGACTGTTCTGGCATCACCTATCACCACGCCTTCACCCCAGCCAATAAGGACGCACCACCTCTCTACCTCGATCCAATCACCTGGCTAGAGCTCCTTCAAAAGAGGAAGTGACCACAGAACTACCCGCTTCAGTTGTGCTTCAACCCACCTCCTCTCCCTTTCCACCACCAGCCTCCCAGACACCTCCAGGTCCCCTGAAGACTCCTCTCTCCAAGCTCCGCTCCAACACCAGTGACTGGGCCCGGGGAAAGACCTACCTGAGCTTCGTTCGAGCCGATCATTCAAGCTCGCCGCGATTCTCAGCTCGCACGTCTTCCGCCGGTGTCCGAGCGCCAAATTCTCGGTCCAATAAAATTGTCTAACTGCTGTTTCTCTCACTGTGTGAGTCTCTACAGATTGAATTGTATTCAAAATTTTCAGTTCAGTTATTTTCCACTTGCACTTCTTCAATTCACACAGGAATAGGAATAGCATACAACAAACATATTTGTTGCATGCTTGACAGCATAGATCAATATTTACTCGATGATATAGATCAATATTTACTTTTTGTGTAGCTGTAATTGGACTGTTAAGTTATTTTTTTTTTTTGCTATGCATCAATTTAAAAATAATGAGGTTCCTAATCATAAAATACAACAGAAAGAAAATTTATCTGTTTTATCATTACTTTCAATCTAATGAAAAATAAATAAATAAATTTAAAATAAGCTAGTTTTAAAACTTATCATGTCTTGATTCAAATACCCTAATTGTGGTTTTGAAATTAGTTCTGTATTCTGGCCTATTGACCTTTATGTTACCTGTAGTTACAGCAGATGGTTTGCTAGGATCATTTGAACTGCCTTTTGTCTGTGTGGGAAAACAATACAGTGGAAGTTGTAGCTTTTCACACTCATCTGTGAAAGGCCATAAACACGGCAGGGGTTTCTGGCTTGAGAGAGGCTCAGAGATAGCTCCTGGTTGGATGAGCAAAGATACGCCTTATTTGAATAAATTAAATACAAGAGGATAAAACTTTCTACACAGAAGTAACACATTAGATTTGCTCTTGCAACTCTCCAAAGATGTCTTTGCACGTCTTTGCTTTTCTTTCTTTCCTTCTTTTTCCAAGTCTGTCAGGTAAATGAATGTATGTCTCCGTTGTTCTGCAGTTTCTGTTGTAATTTTATGCATTGTCTTATATTGGATTAAACTCTGTAATTCTGTGACGTCAAGTTGTTTTCCTTGTGGCTACATGTGGCCGCCGAGAGGACCTGGGATCCAGAGGAAGAGAGAGCCAAACTTTTTCCAAAGTTAACTGATTTAGATATTCTTCCTTAACATTATGTTGGTCTAATTGATCAGCACATTGATTACAAAGAACAAAACCACAGAGTCAATCTCAAGCGTGCCAAATAAGCAGTTGCGCAAAACTACAAAAACAAACTTCCTGATAACCTTTTCCAGATTGGCCACAATGCCACGTTCAAACAAACATACTGTAGTTTTCCGTAAGGTTTTAAATCATTGGTCACACTTGGCAATATTTGCATATTGTGAATACTTTCAGACCGGGGCCCAGCTAACAACTTTGTGATAACACTCAAATGCAAACTGTGCAGTCCAATTTTGTTGTTCCTGCTGAGACTTTTATATTGGCATTTCTACCTAACCCCCTTAACTAAAATGTACAGACACAATCCAAAATCCAATATTGTGCTAAATAAATAGACAGCATTTAACACAAAATTAAATGGAGGTCAGGGTACTTAGTGGAGGGTTCAGACTGCAATCTGTAGGAAAAAGACAGGTCGGGGTTCAGATAGCAGATATGCATGCAATTATTCAGAAGAGGGCATGGATCATGTCAAACCAAGAATCACAAGAGCAGGGAAAGTACGTTGAATTTCTACTGGCAAATGTGGTCGATAATCTGTCAGGGAGCAGAGACTGAACAAGGCTAAAACAGTGCAAGGCACAGGTGAAACCGAAAGAGACAATTAGACACGGCGCAGGCGGGTTGAATCTCACTGATTAGGAGTGAGAGACTTGCCATGAAAAATATGATGACTCGAAAACATGAAAGAAGTACAGGCATGGCAGAACAGTGAATCATCACAGTTTAACAAAGATGAATGAGCACATCATTTCTGTTTCTAGATGTTCAAAGCTTGTTGTGAGGCTGGCTGTAAAATTTGGTTCTACAAAGTACCCTTGTTTTATGCAGATGTGTACAACACTTTTTAGTTATTTATTTAACAAAAAAGATGAAACCATGACTAACTTTCATTTCATATAACAATTATACAGTATTTAATGTTGTTCGATCACATAAAATCTCAGAGTACTGTGTAACCACAAACTTTAATGTAACACAATGTGGGAAAGTTCAAGCAATGATAATACCTGCAAGGCACCGGTATAAACCTTGTTGATAAATTGTGAAGTGATCAGCTAGTTACTAAATTGTTTAAATACCGGAAACCTTTATCAGTCTAGTTACAAATATACAGTCCGAGGTTTGCTAAAAAAGCGTTGAAGAATCTGTTGCCTGATCATGGAAAGTCTAAGCAGTTTGAAACATTGAAGTAATTTACCAGTGTTCAAACTCTCAAGAGCTACTGTGTTACAGAGCTTTAAGTTAGTCAAATAATTCTCGGTTAACCACTTTAAAGAATATCCAACCAACAGAATAGTGATGAGATACGGACATCAGTTAAACATTTTTATGAGTATATCATGTGCCACTGAAGTGTATGTCGTTGTTTTGCAGATATTGAATGTGTAAGGGTTACAGAAACTTGTGTGCCTCTCACTTCCTCTGTCATGAATGAAGCTGTTGGGATCAATGTTGCAAATCATTACCAGATCAATAAAGTCATGAACTGTCCCAGATCTTGTCTGAAAAGAAATCAAAAGCTTGGGCTACAAAAGAGGTCACTCAAGCTGTGAAGCCACAAAAGGATAAAATGATTTTTAAGAATCCATTGAGGCTCTTCAACAAAAGAAAAGTGTCCCAAATAAATCCGAATTCATATAGAAGCTGCACATTCTTGTAAACTTCTATAGCTGCAACCTAATTTTAAAGTGATTTACAAAGTCAGAGAGGGTAAAGAAAACACCCGATTGATTTAAATAAAATGATGCGATTCATCATAAAGAATTTCACCTGCCAATGAACATTTCAAATGTGCAAAGAAAGACTTTACTTTTTATAGGTTACACAATTAAAGCAAAATTAGTTATTCCTAGGGTTTTAAATTGTACTATCATAAAATACATTTTCAGGAAACACCATGTTTTTAACCTGAAGCTGCAGCAAAAGATGCTGCTACAGCTTCTCAGCTTGTCTTCATGTTATGTCTAATTTCGTGCAACAATGTCATCAGCGATAATTTTAAGGCTTCAGAAAATGGTTACCTGGCATGGGGCTAAATGAAAAAGGCTATTGTGTGGATGATGCTCTCTTTACCTCATGCAGACCTCCTGCAGCTCCCAAGTTTACAGCTGGTGGGGCATTTGTAGAATATTTGCCAATTATATTTTGATCTCCTTGTTATGGCCATATTTTGTTCAGCTTGTAAGCCATTTTTAGTCTTTTTTTTTTTCTATCCACTTTTTTTCTTTTGCCGTCAGACATTTTCATTGTGTTAACTATTTTATATAATTTAAGAATGAATGAATGAATGAATGAATGAATGAATGAATGAATGAATGAATGAATGAATGAATGAATGAATGAAATTACTTCAGACACACATTCTGCCACAATAAAGTTAATTGCATATTCCTCAGTGTGAATACCAGACTATATTACAAGTTTATAAATTAAACAAGTCATGTAGACAATAACTTAAACCATCTTATGCGTCAGAAAAACAGTAGAACTCATCAAATCATATATCTTCTCCATTCTACAATATTTGATATGATTTTTTTCACTTCATGTTTTTCTCCTAAATCAAAAATGCTCTTTAGTCAAATGATATGATATAAAAATTCCAATTTATTTTTCATTCACTATTTTATTTTATTGTGCTGTCATAATCCTGGTTCCTGTGATTTCTGTCTCTTCTCTCACTGTTCTTCAGTTCCTGTAAGGACTTTTACACATAATATTGCACTTAGGTGTGAAATCCATCAATTTGCATTGTGTACTCTCTCCAACAGCAGCCGGTTTTGCACTGAGCTGAGCAAAAGGACATGTGGAGAGCAGCTCCCATCACACCACGGACTGCTGTGTTCAGGTCTAACTTGCAATTTGTTGGACTTTGTGGAAGGAGAGCTCATTCAAAAGCTCCACATGATTCTCTGAATCCTGGGGACTCATTCTGATTTTTCTTTTGTTTCTGCTCCTCTCATTTCTACTATATCAGGTTTTGTTCTGGTGTTATTTTATGTTTTCACTGCACTCTCCTTTAGATGAACTGCAAACTGTAATCAGTGATGTTACACTACAGCCCCATTACAACTTCTCCTCTGCTTTCATAATTCCTGAGTTACCGTATATTAAATTACTTTTTTTTCTTGCTATCATATTGATTTCAACACAATTACCAGCTTTTAAAACAGCTTATAGTTTCAATTGATGTCAAAATTTAAATCTAAACTTCTATTTTAGGTTAGGTTTATTTTTCTGGGAGAAAATCCCCCCTGAGATCAACGCCCTTTTTTTCAGGAAAGTCCTGGCCAACCAAGATAGAGTTATGTTAGTGTTTCTGTCAAACCCACAGTACTCTACATGATGTGCTGATCCTGATGTAAGAACTCACTGTTATTTTTCATGGTTGTCCAAGATGAGTGAATGCTGCAAGTCCATGACTCAATGCAATCTGCTGGGTTTCCTGAGATAAGCAACTTTTAAACTAATTTGGATGGTCGACTGACCTGTGTACTGTTTGACAGCTAGGATTGATTGAAATGTATGTGGGATTGAACTCAAAGTGCCTCGAGATAATATTTGTTGCGAATTGGTGTGATATAAATAAACCAAATTGAATTTGTTCAGCCATACTCCCATGTTATTCTTCGCCAAATTTAACTAGCCTTTTCTTTTTCCAGGTGAAGTAAAACTACAAACTCACTCTCTTTTCTCAAGCACTTTCCTGTTTAAATATTGTAAATAAACGTCTTATTTGATTCCGTGTCCATAGATTAATTCTGCATGTGGGTCAGCAAATTATCTTAAAACATGACAGCATATTTCTATGTTTGGTTATTGACATGAATAAAACTATCATAAAGCTTTTGAAGGCAGCTATGTTTTCAAACTCTTCGCCAATAACAAGAGTGAAACATGAGCAGATCAAATTCAAAAACAATCAGGCCACAACCAGTTAATGTAGAATCAGGTTCGAACATGCTTCAGTGTCAGTACAACTACTGCTAGTGGCAACCTGTGGATTGCCATACATGAGACATCGTCATGATTACAAATTAACTTCTAGTTCTGCTTGTTCTTTTCTTTACAAAAAAAATGCTGTTTGATTTGTAATCCAATAACACATTTGCAGATGAAGAATGAACCCCCACTGAACAAGACAGTCAAATTTCACCAGCAGAAACACAAGCGGACTGAACTAAGGTTAATCCTGAGTAATGGACTCATCCTGGTGTATAAGATCATTTTTATTGCTTTTCACTGCCAGCAGCTGTGGCTTAAGATATGTTCTAAAGGTTTCTCTCTCTTCTACTGGTATGGATATAGTAAAATATGAAAAAGTGTGAATTTGATTGAATTTTGCAGAAAATGTTCCTTTGGTTGTCAAAGTCTGAAACCTGCCTTACTATACACATTTTCTCAAGTCAGGCTTGATTTTCAAGCAAATGACCATTGGGGGGAAATATTGAAAAGATGATAAATAGGGACATATTGCATGCTAATGAGCTTGAGAGAAGAAAGGCCACAGGATCTCAATCATGTATGTCCGTATTTTTTGATCCTTTTAAAAACATAGCATGGTCTCTGCCCTAATAGTTTTAAGGATTCCTCTTCACTCTGCAGAACCTGACAGTAAAATCCTATGTAGTTCAGTTTACTGAAATTTAGCTCACCAGCCAATACTAGACGCATCTTGTTACTACTGGTAACTGATCGAGGGGATTTTTGATTGACTCAAGTCGATGTACTCCGTAGGGGCCGGGGCTGTGTCATGTGTCTTATTAGATGTGTCATTTCTTGCAAAAAAAAAAAACATAACAAAAAGAAAGACATTAATTGTAAAAGATGGTAGCACAAAATAACTGATTAGTATTTCTTAAATTTTTCTGAAAACTGTAAAAATCTCTGACTCCCTGGCTGTTGCAAATGATTACTGTCACTAATCATAATACAGGAGCTCCGTTAATCACTCTTAATTTTAAAGACAATTAAAAGAAACACACTTTGAGAAACGAATTAAAGTTAAATGCACAAACTCTTAGTTGTGCTAATGCTTGGCAGATCAAGAATTACTTTAATAGAATAATCATTCCTCTTATTCCATAAAACAACAATCCAGGAGAGTCACTTCAAGAACACTTAAAGAAATCTGCTATGGCATGTGCAAGAACATTTCTCCATTATTTCTATCTTTACGAGAAATGGAGCACCTCTGTAACACAGCCTAGGAATTGAACATCCAGTTTGATCTGTTTGATCTATTTGTTCTCGGCGCTACACAGGGTGGTGGTTTTCACTCCTGGTCCTCAGGACCCAGTACACTACATATTTTTTTTAGGCTTTCCCTTCCTTCACACACATGACTTAAGTGTGGGAGATTACCAGACCTCTGCAGAACTTAATGGCCTCCTGAGGAGATAAATAAATTTTCTGATTCAGGTGTGTGGTGGAGCAAATGAACATTAAACATCCTGCTGACTACCAGAAAAGATGTTGATTCAACATTGATTAGACTTTGACATTTCAGCCATTAGAATTTGACCACAAAACATTGATTCAATGGCATCTTTTCAACATAAGTTAATTGGCTGGAACTGGGTGATTGTTTAATGGTTGACCATATGATGACATTGAATTAACATCTTTTGCTATCTGGGAAGACACCCTGGCATGT
>NW_015112683.1:293376-305022 GCF_001443285.1 Poecilia latipinna | reverse complement strand
AAAATTGTATCATAAATCATATGCACCACTGGTTTCTTTTTTCCACTCATTGTAAATAATATGGCTTTATTTTGACAGGCTAATAGGTGCAATTTGCATTTAAAGTGCCACCAGGTAAATTCGTAGTGTTATTTTATCACTTAGCAACAAGCACAGTTGAAATTTACATGCAAAAATGTCCTACTCAAGCTGGGAGCCCAGGTCATTCCAAGAGACCTGATTGTGATATTGCATTTAGTGGTTTGGTAAGCACTGATTGTTCCCTGCAGGTGCTATAGAAAATTCTTGTGGATTAAAAACAGACAAGTTGTGTTTGCATAATGCAAGATGAGAAAAGTTATCAGGTCATTACTTCACATTTTTACCAGTTTTGCATTTATTTTTTACCTGTGTCGTAACTGTAGAGTGTGCAGCGTCTCAGAGATGTGACACCTCTGCTGCAGAAATGATCAAGCTACATATGGCACAGCGGAACGTTTGTCACAACACTAAAACTAAATTATATAATACCGACAAAAATAAAAATACCAAATTCTCAATAAATCTTGTAAAGTGACTATAGCAATAGTTCATAATATTACTCAAGTAAAATTAAAATGTACAGTGCAGTAAGACAACTCCAATGATTACCTTTATTTCCCAAAATGCAACTCAAGTAAATGTAACCACTATTGCCTACATCTTAGTTGGGGGTGTTTGTCTTTCACATGTTTTATTTAACTTTGCTTTTTAGCAACCATAAACAATCATAATGCCGCCCTGTTAGCTCTAGCACTTTCGGGCCACACTGATGAAATCTGCTGAAACATGGTGTTCTGTTTGACAAGTTCATTATAAAACACCACTTTGTATTTAACACCACTGTGACATTCATAATGGTATCTCCACTGGATGACTAAGTAATTGAGTGAGTAGTCCGAAAAGTTGCAGTTCAATCATCCACACAATATTCAAATAATTGTGTTATGTTGAAATGAATAGCTGCTGTATTATTAATGTACTTTAATCATCAAAGATCAAATTGTAAAGGTCCTGTTGATTGATTACACTTCACACAGATATGAACCCTTTACTATCAGAAGGACAGTTATAAATGTGAATGGCCTTGCAAAATGACAGTATCAAACTACTCACAATTTAATCACTCCCACATTTTGTGTTATAATATTCCAGACCTGCTGGACATCATGCATTTCTAGAAGGAACGAGGTGTGCTGCAAAGTCTTATCTCTGAAATTGCCTGGAAAATGTTGTGGTGCGTAGAAGCTGGTGAAAGAATTATAATACTCACTGTGAAATAACATTTGTTTTCCTTTCCACCATACTAATGTTTAATTACAATTTGCTATTAACAGCCATTAAATGAATGACATTAAAAAGTGTATTTAATTTAAGTACTGTAAGTCACGTGCCAATCTTGCTGGCTCTTTAACTATGCAAATTAAAAAAAGAAAAAAAAAACCGCAAAACAAAGAGATCATATAAAACTCAATGACAAGAAAAGGTATAGGAAGACAGGCACACAGGAGCTTGAATTGCAACAGTTTCCCTAAATAAAAAGAAAATGGCATGACAAAGAGCCTTCACAGTCAAATTCGAGTGAAGGGGGAAAAAAAAGAAAAAAACATATACATCTACAGATACAACAACAACAAAAGGAAAATATATTTCAAGCATTATTAATTCATGGCTCTAAAAACAAATAATTCATTTTCTTCCAAGCTTTTTTGTGCATGAAGGCACATGCATCTGATAAGTCAGGTCCGCCAAACTGGTCATGTCATGCCTCAATTATGTATATCAACCAAAACATTGAACATCCAGCTGCATGATAAAAGTGCCTTTTCTACTGACATCACTACCCGTGGCACTTAACTTTTCCAAGATTCTCATGGAACTGGGCAATCAAAGAAGGAGATGTGAGTAAAGCAGAAGATGATGTAGGTTAAAATGATGGCAAAATGTCAATTTCAAGTTTATCCAATGCTCAAACCTTAAGTCAAGTGTACACGGCTGCCTTTAAAACTGAAATACGCCTGAACATATCGCCTTGAGCTGCACTCTGCTGCTCTGCGCTCTGGGGCTCTGCATGCCGCTGCATCACCAGATGCGCATCTGACATTCTAATCACAAACTAACGCTCTTACGGATTTCATCAGCATGGATTAAAATCTTACTCGCCTTTCACTTATAAGTTCATTTATTTGTTCGAAGTGCAATTTGAAAGTGTGCTTTAAGGCTTTCTGCAACATTCGTTACGCATGAATGGAGTGAGGAGCGCAGCATGAAATTCCACTTACCAAGCGAGTTTCCGATCAGTGACACAAAGAACACAACTATGTAAGCCACTATTAGAACCCACTCGTACTCCTTTGGGTGTAAGTAATCGGTCCAAATGTATCTCAGAAGTTCGTCGTCCTCATCCATGGTGGAATGCACGCGCGATCCCGTGTCATTTCCCCCGTGGGCGGGATAGTTACAGTCGTCACAGTTTGCTTTCTCCGTGATTTTTGACATGCTTCGAGTTAATATATACGCTCTGAAATGCGGCGAAGGGACCGCGCGTCTGCGCTGATCGGAGGTTGTTGTGCCGATTGGTAACCAAGACGCGGAACCGTGGAGCGATGGTAGCGTACTCCAACGACCTCGTCAGAATGATGATGGTGTATAGCTCCCTGTCTCCATCTGCGAGACAGGGCCAAACTCCAGTGTGGTAACAGGTTATGAAGAACTTTAAGGGATAATGGAAAATAGGCGGAATATTTACTGAGGTCATTACTCCGCTATAAATTAAAATGTAAGAAAGGAAAAAAAAAAAAGAAAAAGAAATGTTGAGACATAAAAATTAAGACCTGTTTTTATCGTATTGTCTAAAATATAAAACCAAAGGAACTGAAAAAAAAAATCTACATTTTGTCATTGAATGGACCACTGCAATTCAAGTCATCTAAGAAAGACAATAGTTGGAGTCATGGAGCTTTTAGCTGAAAATTAAACTTTTTTCTCTTTTTTTACCAAAATCATTTACGTTAAAATGGAAAAGGGACTTACGTTTTTGTAACAAATTAGGAATCATTTATGAAGTTGCAAATACGAAGCTTCACTCCGTTTCCGTTCAAGACCACCCATGTTGCAGTGAGAAATCGGGGATTCCTGCCTCAGGCACACAATGCTGTGCTTATAGGGTTATGGCTCCTGCTGTGTTTTCAACAAAGTCTTGCTGCTCTGTGGTTTGCATTTTGGAAACAGTTTCACTCTTAAAAGTTTAATTTTTTTGACTTTGTTGATTATCTGAACAACTGCAACCCTTATCTGTAACCTCATGGATGCAATTACATCATTATCTGACAGACATGTCACAGTTTGCGAGACTGAAGGCTTTTGTGTCTAATTAGTTGATCAGCAGCACAAAAGGCCTCAGAATTAAACTCGCCTCATTCCTTTTCCCTAAGACTAAAGAAAAACTAATTTTTAATTCAATCTGCTATTTTTTATAGAAAAAAAAAATAGGGAAAAACTAGGAAACTGCCTCAGCAATGGGAAACCATTGCCTAATGACTTCAGCAAAACAAAATCCGTGTGTGCATGTTTACGGCTCATTTTAAATATATATATTTTAAAATATCTGTTGAACATGATGTAAAGACTGCAAGTATTGAGGACAACACATATTCTGCCACAGGATTTGTTGATAAGTTTATACAAGACACTGAAATTATTTCTGTACCATTTTTGTTTGAACACACTTCTGGGTTTGCCCTTGTTTTTTGCACTCTGTCGTGGTCATCATCTCAAAATGTCAAACTACACTGTCTGAAACAATCAAAAGGGAAAAGGTTAAATATTTTTGGCTTAACAGTGTGCTTGTGTCTTGGTGTGAACCCCTGTGGGGAAGCAGTCCGGCTGTGCTGTACATCACAAACAGCGGTTGATCCTCAGTTGTAGCATCACATACACAGTGGAACAAACTAAAAATGAAGAAGAATCTAATGAGGCGTGAAAAAGTTTTGAGTAGACTGGTCAGATTGCCCTTGAGAGAAACTTCACTGTGAGCAAGGCTTAAAATGGCATAATATGTAAGGAGAATAGAGTTTGGGAGAACTAAATAGTGTTTTTGAACATTTCTAGCAAAACAGGTCTCTGAAGCAGAGTATAAGTGACAGACAGCACAGTAGGAATGAACCAAGTAAAAGTAGTTTTATTTCTTGATTTTGTCAGAACATCTAACCTCAATCAGTAGAAAGACAAAAGACAGGTTAATGGCAGAATAAAAGGGGCAATTAATCTCTGAGACCTTTGGGTATGGGCCAATTTTTACATTAGAAAAAATAAATTTAGGTAAACTATAGGATTTACAATTGTCTACATTCTTGGAAAAAATACCTCTACATTGGATTAAGAGGTGAGAGCCTGAGGTCCACTCTTGTGAAGTAAAGTGTCTTTTAATTTAGAAAAACTGGATTAGATCAATACATTTGCCACGTGTTTTCTTTGCTAGAGGCATCAGCATTAATGAAGGGAGCCAGCAAAGTTAATGTTTTCAATATGTATCTGATTAAAGCCGACAAGACTGTTCAGGGCTTCCTTGGAAGCCAGAGATTTTTGTTCGTTCCATTTTTTTCCCCTCTGTACAGATATGTACAGAGTTAGACTGTGTGCTGTATGAAAAAAGGAGAAGGATCAGTTCAAGCTCTCTTTTTGCTCCACATCAAAGTCAAGTTGTTTCTTGTAGTTGTTGCAAACAAACAAGCTACTCCATTGCCATACAGTTTAGCGACTTACGCTGTTACTCCTATTATATCATGCTAAATGTTTGATCTCTGAACCTCTAATGTCACTTATTGAAATGTCAGACCATCAAGACCCACACCTACAGATTTTCTGTGGAGACTTTGTTTCAGTGTTTCTCTTGACGTCATAAAATATTTTTTTTTTGCATTTTTACTTAACTCACCATAGGCTTTAGCATGCTTTTAAAACATTAACAATTCCTGATTTTTATTTGCTTCTCTTGGTCAACAACCTTAATAAATTTTGTTGGGATTCCTGTGAAACCTCATCATAAAATAGTACATAATTCTAATGTGGAATGATTGTGACAAATTATTTATCTTTTATTCTTCTTTATTTCTTTTGCTTTAGGACAATACAAAACATACACTATCAGTGAAAAGTTTGGACACATCCAGTAGTTTCTAAATGGCTTTGAAGACATTTTTGGACTATGGGAAGATGCTTATGATGATTACTGTTTATTGTTTTAAGATTGAATCAAGCAATTTTATAGGTTATAGCACTGCCTTGTCCTGCTGTTCCCTCATTCCCACTTAAAGCTCAGGATAAGGATAATGACTGTATATAAAAACCTAAAAAGCAATCAAACAAAATAAGCTTTGAGTGGATTTCATCATCCTGTAATGTAGCATTCTGTATGTCAGGAATCATCATTTGCACCATTTGGCTGAAAGTGATTTAGAAAATATATTTCTGACAAATTCATCCGTTTTATACATGCTCATGTTATTTGTTCCTGCTTATATCTGCTGTGCAACAAAGCAGCTGGAATAAAACTTTTATGTTTTCTGCTTGCTTCCTTTCAGTAGCTAAGCAATTAAATTAAAAAAAAAACATGAGTAGAACCATCTCAAACATTGGATGTGCCACTAACATCACACATCTGAATTTGTAAACTGGAAATTGGGAAAACTGAGAATGTTGTTTGGCTTATTTTCCAAATTCTGGAGTTATAGACAAGTAACTCTGAGATCCAACGTCCAGTCTGTTTTTGTTTTCAGTTTCTCTTTTTTTTTTTGGACTTTTTTTTATGAACTGGAACTAAGAAGTTAGACTCAGGGGGATGAGAGCTGAATGACAGAAGCTTGTGTCCCAAGGGAGGGATTTTTCATCACAGCGCTGCACCAGAGCTGATCGAGGCTTATCTCTATAAATTTCTGACTGCTGTCACATGACATCGCCACGAGCTGACTTTCTTTATTTCTTGGGAGTCTGATTGCTAAGAAAACATTCCTTTGTTTCTGATGGAAACAGGATCTCATGTAATTTTCCTATGATTCACTATCCTCAATTAATATATTGTAAGGAAATGACACGTGCTGTTCAGCTGTGTGAAACGATGTGTGCCAAAGCAAACTATTACTGTTAGGATCTCGGTTTGTTCAATTCGGTTTTGTTCATTTCTGTGTTCCTTCTTTTTATCAGATCAGAAGTGTTTGTGATTTCTTGGTAATTCTAGTGCATTATGTTTATTTCTTGTCCCTAGTTATTCCTTGTTAATCTAATTTAATTGTGTTTCTTAGCTCTAGTTTTTCTGTAGTAGATTAATTTCCTTGTCTCTAGTGTACTCTAACCCTAACCCTTGTGCCATTTACTCTCTCCTCACACCTGCAGCCTGTTCGCTCATCAGCCCAGACCTTTTGTTCCAGCATTCACCATCACAGTATTTAAACCCTTCTCTTACTCACACTCCTTACTGGTTCTTACTCTGTTATTTTCTCTATTTCTTCTCCTTGTAACCTGCTGTTTTTTTCATTGGATTTATGGTTTTAATTCTACTGTGACTCCCTGTCTTCTTCCCTGTGGTTTTATTTGTATATTTGTATATATATATATTTTTTTTCATTAAATAATTAACATGATACATGCTCCCAGCTCCAGTCTGCTTTTTGGTCCATTCTCAAACTCACACATTATAACATTTATTGTAAGAATTGAGTTTTGGAGTGACCCCACTACATGTTTTTGAGATACACCTTCTTTCTAGGTTTTTATTTTTTATTTTTTTCTGTATCATCCAGTTCCAGGTTGAGGATCTACTGGTTAACAATTTTAGAAAAAAATATTGCCACAGTAGGACTGCTTCCAAGTGAGTGCAACAGATTGTTGTATTTTTAGAAATGTTTTATAAAAAATACCACTTCCCTATTCCTTGAAAAAATATTTTAATTATTTGTTTAGGTCTGTCACTCAAAATCCCAATAGAATAGGTTGTAAAATATTGCATTGTGACAAAATGTAAAACATTTAATTGGGTATAAATATGTTCCATTGCTTTGAAATCATGTTTTATTTAAAAAGCAACTGAGCTGTTTTTCAGCTGTTAAGTTAATAATATTGTGTAGTCACAATATTATTAACATTTTATTAAACCTAATAGAGTATTCCCATGAAGACTGCAGATGAAGTAATTGCCTCTGGTGTGCTAAATGCAAGCAAATTACTAGCAATCATGATGAAACTTCAATTTTTAAGTTTTGTCAAAAATAGGTTCAGGTCTAGAATGTTATCGAGTTATTCTGAAATCTGAACATAAATTGATGTAAACCACTTTAATGTGGTTCTGGCCAGATGTTTATAGTTAGTTACTTAAAGTAATAGGAATCTTTAATGCCTCATCAAATCATCTGCATGCTCAAAACATGTTTTCTCAGAGATTGTATATTTTTATATAAAGTACTTTTTGTGTAGGACAAAGTTTAATTTTAGAGACACGTTTGCTGTGTCTCGTTTCACTTTCTGTTAAAAGAAAATCCCTGCCTGACACAGTGGTTATTCAGTTTATGAAGGTTTTAGTCTTAAAGTTGAATCAAGGTATGGTAGCATTTTCCATTGACGTACAATTAAAAGCTCAAAGTTTACCCTATTCTACTGTTCATTAACTCAGCAGGCAAATAGAAAACACATTCCATGTGCAAATGACATGGCATCACAAGAGAAAATGTTATCTAAAGGCAAATTCTTCCCTGGGCAAAGAGCCATTTCACCAATATAAAAAAGTTTCACAGCTAATAATGTAGGAGCATGTTAGCACATTTACAAAATATTGGTTAACTACAATGCAAATGCTTGTCTAATAATGTTTTAATGAGGCCACAAGTTACAAATCACTGGCCACCAAAGAAAAAAAAAACATTTAAACTGACATTCAAAAATTTATTAGAAAAATGTTTCCTGAAATAATAAATAAACACAATAGTAAATAAAAGAAAACTTTTCCAGGCTGCAGAGTGTTTACTATACAGTAACATTGACACACAAACCCTCATCCAGCCCTCTACAATACATTCATTTAAAAGTGCATTATCTCTGAGCACATTCATTTCATCCCCTAAGAAATAAAAACTCTCGACCAAGTTGTCACCACCTCACAAGTGAAGCTAAGAGTCACTCTTTCTTGGCTTCTCGTGTCCGTGCATATAAAAAGTTTTCACATTAAGGTGCACCATTCTGTAAACAAAGCAATCCCATTACTGAAATCCCTGTTGATTTTTTTCATAAAATTAATGGAAGATTAAGAATTTAAGAAACGTACATAATGTGCATTCTTTCTCACAGTATTGTGCCCTACTTCACTGCATTGTGAAGCCTTTGTAAAACATAGATTAGTAAGAAATGCTTGTCCGGTTGTCTGATGAGTTTGCATGCCTATTATATTTTTTTATGTCTGTGCCTGGCGCAGCTGTCAACACTGAAAAGCACAAAGTCTATACAGAAATCAGTGAGGTATATTCACCCTTCACACCTGCAGTTCCAGTGAAAGAAAGGATACATATGTGACCTGACAAAACGACCATCTGCTAATGCAAATATTTTGACAGCATTTTAATTCATGGCAGAACAAAGACTGAGGTGGTATTTCTAAAACACTGACACTGTAATGCACATCAGTGTACCCTTTTTTATTATCATTTTTCAGTGCAATACAAAAGGTAAAAAAATAAAGTCAAAATACTTGAGCTACGTAGGGGAACTTTGCCAACCTAATGGGCATCAACAATAGGCAACCTATGTAGCTTGAGTGTGCCACGAAAGCAGCACTCATTACTTATTCTTACTTAACAAACTTCCCACTCTGTGGAAGAATTTCTCCAGCTTGTTTTCCTGGTGTCCTCGTGTTGCCTGATTGTGGCTGCCTTCGAATGCTGCTTCACCTCTAGTAAGGCTTTTGGACTGTGCACGTTTGGAGCCAGACAACAGAGAGCTTTTCTTTTCAAGCGAGGAGAAAGGTTCAAACCTGCTGTACACACGACTCTCAGCTGCTGGCTTAGTGTTTCTTCCATGAAACGAGGGTTTCTTCTGTATGGTAGTCTTAGAGGGAGGGTTTACTTGGTGATCTTGATGTTCTTCTGTTTTGAATTGTGGCTTTTCGGACATTAGATGGCTTTCGGGTGATGATTTGACAGAATTGGTTGAACTTTGCTGACGTTTTTCTCCACTTTGAATCGACCTTGCATCATCATCGGCTGTTAAGGTGTCACTGCTTTCACAAGAATTGAGACTTGTTGTCTCCATGGTTCTGAAATCCTCTTTCCCCTCTTGTATGTTCAGCAAAGATTGCATTTTCTTAGAGCTATTCTTTGGCATGGGCTGAGAAATCATACTGTTGGATTTGTTCGCCAATTCTTTGTTATTGAGATGAAGGGCTGCTGCAGAGACAGTCCTGGTTGGGGGTTTGTGAAAAATACGAATATTTGGGCCCTTTTTGTCTGCAATTTTCTTAACATCATAGTGGGAGAGAGATCGCTGATCTTCATTCATGCTTGTTTTGTAACCGCCATTCTGAACAGGAATCTCCGCGGTGCTCCTGTTTACTTCTGTCCTGACAAAATGTCCATACATGTGACTCGAGGTTTCATATGGGTGCTCCGTACTTGACCTCGGATCAGCCACACTGTGCCTCTTCTGCCAACTGTCTGTCAACATGTCCGGGTTTGTATTCATCTGCCCATGTCTACTTCTGCTTAAACTGGAATATGTAGAGTGGTAAGAGTTTTTACCTGAGCTGTAGCTGTCAAAGTTGTCTAAAATTTGCAAGCTCTTTCGCTTGGTGTTCATTCTGTTCTCAGCTGCTGCAGCATCCCAGTACACTGAATTGTAGTGCAGCGGTGCATTGGGTGCTGCTGAGTAACCAGTATGGCATGAAGGGGTGTTTATTAGTCTGCTTGGCTCCAGGCGTTCTGGTATGGGGCTCCTGACAGAAATTGAGTTACGCATATGTCCCTGCATGAAGGAGTTAGCTTTATCCACGGTTTCAAACTGGTCTAGATAGTCAAATGTGTCTGGAGAGGGAGCGTCAGGATTTTTTAGATAAGATTCAATCCTCCATGTGCGCATGAACGACTTTGAGGTTTTCTCCAATGTTGGCAAGTTTTGTTGCATGGAAAGGACTTGTTTATCAAGGCCATTATAAGACTGACGCATGTGTTGACCTCTGTGTATTTGTTGTACTTGCAAATAATTATCCATTGCATAATTGTGTGGTAGAATGCTAGAGTCTCTCTGGATGTTCCAGTTGCTTCCTCTCGGCCTCGTGTTCTGTGGGATGCATCCATCTTGTGTTTCCCAGGCGTAACTGTGCCTTTTACACAAATTCATCTCATCTAGGGTTTCAAATTCCAACTGTGATGTCTTCATTAAGGGACTAAGGAATATACCGCCCTCTTTAATGAGTCTGTCTCTTGTCCCGGAATTCATTTCACCGGTTTTCCAATTTGCTACATCCAAGGTATGCCTCATATGGTCATTTCGTCCAATCTTTGGAGCAGAATGATGTCTTGACAACATATGCTGCCCAAAAAAGCTGCTGTTGCTTGTCCCTTCCAGTGGGGTACCGAGCTCGGCTCGGACAATCGACCGGGCGTAAAGTGTCCGAAACTCCTCATCGTAGGACTTTACAAGCCGGCCTGTGATGACCTGAACCATGCTTAGATGGATCTTCTCGAAAGACCAAGAGAAGCTGTAAAAACAAAACAAAACAAATCTTAACTTATTTGACCCAGAGATTTTAAAAAAAGAAAAAATCCAGCTGTTCATTAAATGTAATTAATCGCTGGCTTTTGGTGCTGGGTTGGATTTTACAGCTTTTTAAAAGCTTTGCATAAAATAAACAATTACCACAAAAACCACAAAAATGTGTATTGTTCTTAGAAGTACAAGATATAAACTTTTCCTCACAAAATGTCGGTGACAAATAATTCTGCAAAGTCTAAACTCTGACAATGAAAGCAGTCCTATGCTGCTAAATCTGACATTATTTACCTGTACGAGCCATAAATTGCCGTGTGGCAATCGATTAAAAGAAACTTCTGCTCCATTGCTCCATGAAATTTGGCTCCTGATCGACAGAGGTAATCCGGACCTTTCACTGTGCGCACCCTCATGTTCTGTTGCCAGAGAAGTGAAAGGATCATGTCAGCTTTAAAATCACAACTGCTAACAACAAACAAAAGTTCATGTAAGGCATTCAGCGAAAATGCTGCCTTCAGTTTGATGAGTCACCGAGTTCATTTTTATTGGCACATAATGTGCTCTCAAAGGGTAATGTTAAGGGTGTGTTTGACACTTGTGAATACCTTGGTAATAATTATGACTCCACCCAAAAAAACACGTATCATCAAATAATTCTTGAGTCACAAAAGACAAGACCTGTTTCACACAACAGTTTTTTAGCCTTTGCAGGTGCAAAACTTAAGTGGTGAGGTTCTAAACAATGTACAAAGTCAACTACCAGGCAGCAGGTATCTCTCTCTTTCAGTTCAGTTTGGTCACATCTAAGTAACGTGACAACTTAGATGTGATTTGTGAACACTGACACAGAACAAATTACATTTAATTTGAACAGATGTAATT